>NC_083599.1:13666364-13896364 GCF_020882245.1 Rhopalosiphum padi
TCAATATTGATTTATAATAACCAAATATATTTTATGAATATACATATTAAATTTCCGATTAAGATTTTCAGGATATCAGAACGTCAGAAAATCCTAAACCATTGTATATATAGGATTATTTAAACAATTGTAATTGCTTTTTATAAATGTATAAGTTAAGTTAATATTAAAATATGGTTTTATGTAGGTATATTGTTTTTACCGCATATTTTTATGAAATTTAAATTAGTTATTAGCGCAATATACAGTGATCATCATTGCATTAAGTGTACTAACACATTCTTTTTTTTTACAAATGCATATTATATTTTGATGCTTAAAATACCTATAGAAGATTAATATTTTCAAAAATATGAATTGATCTTTTGAATGAAAATATATTACCAGAATATAAACTATTTTATTTTTCCTATCCAAATTTTAAATATAAGTATTGTTTCCATATAACTACTGATTAATTAAATATATAAACATTTATAGGCTCGTAAAAGTCATAAACTTCGTTGAAAAATTAGAAATACATATTAGATATGTTTTAAAAATTGTTCATTAAACATGGGTTTTAAATTCTTTGTATTACATTATCAAGGTTTTTGCCAAAGAAAAAATTGACATCAGTTGAAAAAATTCGAAATTTCACAATTCTAAACTACTCCAAAAAGAGTAGAAATATTATTAAAATTATTATGCAATGACATGTATAGAAATTAATGAAATACATTTTTGTTGATTATTTCAAGCATCCAAGTTAATATTTTATTTTTGAGTTAGAAATCGATTTTGTCGAATAGTGATTTTATGTAAAAATAATCGTTTTTCCTTTTAGGTTCTGAATAAAGCCTATGTATCGTATATTGATATATAATAATGTATATGAAGGTTTTTTAAGTGGTAAATGATTTATTTGTGCATTCACTACTCATTGGCCTACGTAAAATATCTTAAATAAATAATAATTGAAACAAATTATAATATATATTATATATACGTACAAAAACTTATTTATTTCTTTAAATAAGTATTATTTATATTTTTTTTTGTATACATTTTTAATACGAATTAAATATTTTTAATTCTACTTTGTATGACTTATAGTTTATGTGTATCATCATATAAAAAAGACTTTTATTGAAAATATATTATAATACAACTCATGTATATATGGCATTAAATATGAATAAAATAAATTATAATATTCTAATAATTATTGTATAGTGTGTGATAAAGGTAACAATATTAATTGACATATGATTTTATATTATCATAATAATATGTATAACCCATTTGGTTACATATATTGTTATAATTTACTTCAGCGTCACATGTCGTCTGTAGTTATATTGACGATAAGCTGATTACAGATAATCAAACTCGATTCGTTCACAGTAGGCTGAGCAAACCGCTTAAGCTCACCGTTGACGGTGGTGGACACGCGGAACGCTATATAACCGATGCGACCTGAGGACAATAATTTCGTAGACCGACGCCAAAATTTAAATGCGTAGAAACAATATGGCGCTATAATAATGTCAACGACAGTAACGACAACAGCATTGACGGTGATCGATGACGTCAATCACGACATGTGACTATAATTATTATTATATTGTATATGATGTATTATTGTCAGGTGACGTTGGTGGGGTGCGTGCCATATACGTCAAAACCGATTTGTCCAAAAGCCGTACGATATGATTAACACAGCGACAACACCGCGAGAGGATTATCGAATTATCTCGCGGGCGCCTACCACACACACCCCTTACCCACTGGTTCAGCCGACAACACTACTAACCTTTAACGAGCGAGAGAGCAACCTCCGCTTAAAATTTAAATATATGTATTTTTAAAATGATAATAATTTATTTAGTATTTTAGCGATTTATTTTTTTAGTTTATCAACAGAATATTAAATTTGACGTTCGGTCGTAGAAGAGCGGAAGAAATATGAACGAATTTCCGTGGTAAAATTAATGTGTTTTGCATTAAATGTACGTCATAACGAGTAACAACGAACGAGTATTTCTCCAATTATTTTAAGTATAAAAGTTATACCTCTTTGAAAATAATTTAAAAAATCGTTTATAGGTAAACCTATTTATTTTGTGTACCTCTATTAGAGTAAGTACCACTAATAAATAATTATATATATGTATTCCGAAAATATTGTTGAAATATAAATGCATTTTTGTAACTTTATTAAAATAAAATTATGTTTATTTAACATTTATTTTTCAGTATACAAGTATTATTATAGTCAAGTATATTAGTTAATATTTACAAAAGTTAAAATATATATATATAAATAACTTTCTTATACATCTTTACACTGAAGTAATAATACTAAAGTGGATTATAATCTGTTCTAGGTTTAGAATAAAAAAAAATGCTTGTATACAGATGTATATTTTGCTCATAAAAATTGAACATTCAATTGTAAATCGAGTCGAAAAATATCTATACCCATTATCACTGAAAGTAATTGCAATCTCTAACCTTTCTGTAAGTAATAATATTGCTAAAGATAGCAATAGTAACCATCATAGGTGCTAATAGTCACATTTTTTAGGGAGGTGGAGAAATAAAATAATTTTCAATATATTATGTAAGCTAAATAAAGGTTTAATATTATTTTAACATATGAATGTAAATATTAAAATATTAACAAAACAAATTAAATACTTAAAGTAAAAAAAAAAAAAAAAAAAAAAAATGGTAAATCAATTATGATCAAGTTTATTATTTGGTATCTGTATATATACACAGTTTTTTCGCTCTATCCCAAAATTAATATTATGTTAGATTTCATAATGCTAATACTTGACAGTTATTGACCTGCTAAATAAGACTATCCTTTTAACGATTAGCACTTATTAAATTATAAGTTGAATATTATTTTTCACTTCTGCTTATCCCTTCTTTCCCTAATGAGCACCCACGATAGTAGGTAGATACTGACAACATATTACGAGTACTTATAGATAGATATTTTGTATATTTATATATATAATATATATATATATATAAGTATTTAAGATTATAATGATAACAGTAATAATATTAAGCAAAATATATTTATTTTTAGGGTCTTGGGATGTACATTTCTTATATTTTTAGCCTACCGGGATCGAGCGCTGTTTAATATACATTGCGCGCGATTACAGCGACACTGAGTTTTATTTTCAAACCAATACGATTATCTTCTCATCGGATTGATAATAATAATTATTATTGATATATAATTATCATATTTTTAATACGCACACGTCGCGGCGACAACAGTATTATATATTATATAGTCTATAGTTTGGACTGTTCGCATAGATCCGTATATATCCGTATACTAATTATATTTACTTAAAACGACATTAAATAATATATTACTGTTAGTATTACGCGCTTATATACGCTTTCGCGTAATCGGAAACAATATAACTTATGTTTATTTTATACCACATTATATTAGTGTTATACACTTTTGAGTCAATACTAAATTGCTGTAAAAAAAATGTGAATAGACACAAATAGGTAATATTTTAAAACTAATCTACTTAATTTTTAAACGTAAATAAAATTCATAATATACGTAATAACTTATTTAGGCCCTTACGAATAGTGATTTTGAGTTATAACAAAATAATTAATATCGCTATTCATTAATCTTATTCAAATTTGAACTTCAAGTGTTTATGAAAAATAATGATTGTGTTAATGTAATACTTTTTTTAGATTTTGAAATAGTTTGTATATTTTTTATAAAATATTTAGTTCTTATGTGTCGTAATTGTCGTATAATAAACAATATATTTTTATTGTACACTATTTAATGTATTACGTATTAACTTATTTTATTTTATTTTTTATTTTTTTTTATATGACACTATAGTTAAGTAAGGTTTACTGTAAAATTTCACAATTAGATGGTATACCAATATTTTACATTGGTATAATGATTAAACTAGGTCTATCGTACAAAAGCAATTTGAAACCAAATCAAAATAGATTTTTAAGATTTTTGGTGCAGTTGAATGTTGAAATACAACTACTTGCGTGCGCGAGAAAAACTAACAGAAACTCTTTCAATTATGCGTTATACACGCATGTACACGCAATAATAAAAATCAGAAAAAGTTCATAAGATTATAAGCTAATGCATCGACTCATGTGGAAGAACTTTGTAAGTGACCGTCTGCTCCCCCATGCAATCATTCATAACGAATAGTTCACCTCCCAAACGAAATATATTTGTAGTCGCCGTACCACAATATTATATTATTATGATGTAATGCCATAAATTATAACGAATTTCCTAATAAAATCAAGTGGTATAGAATCCACTAACTTACCTTTAATCGTCAACGATGATTACAGCATTAAAGTAAAACCAAATACCACTTCATTATATTCCGCCGAAAATTGTTTTGGTTAGGTACTGCACACGTTCATGTATAATATGAATTGATGCGTTGATTGTATTTTAGATATTTAGAATTTAATTAATTTTAGTGTTGATATAGACTGATAATTATTACGCATTGTACGTGTGTACTCGAATGTTTATTTTCAAAAAAAAAAAAAAAAAGAAACAACAATATATTTTATTATATTTCATCTAAAGAAACTAAACAAAGAAAATGACGATTTGAATAAATTTGATTTTTTCGAGTTTTAACAGTAAAGATATTTTAATTATGAAAAAAATTATTAATTAGATACTAAAATATCTTGTTAACAAAAACAAATATCACCTTTAATAATTATTAAGCATAGACACGCAGTTGACTACATATATCCAACTAAAACATTACAAAACTTACTATTCTTTTCCTGACGACATTTGCAAATTGTTTTCGCTTTTCATTCTGCGATGAATTTATTTTGCTCCGTATTCACTCCACGAATGTCTTGTTAAAAATGTGTCTAAAGTTTAACTTTCAAAAAACACGCCTATAAGTTTTTTTATTGACAATTAGATTTTCGTCGTAATATTGTTATATACATATACTTTTTCGTCTTTCGTGTTTGTTTAACTTAAAAAAGTTGATTCAAACTTAATTAGATTTTCGTAAAAAATATATATATATTTATAGGAGATATTTTTTCCGTTGAGCTTATCGTTACAGTTTGACTGAATAAAAGAATATAATATAATTACCTGACAACTCAAAATATTGAAATTGAATAAAGAAAAAATTATAGATAATACAGTGACTCTTGGTAACTCGAATCTTGATAACTCGAAATTTTCGATGTTTCGAATAAATAAAATTTCACTTAAAATAACAAAATTAACGTTTTAATAACATTGAAACTAAATTGGACTTGTTTTCGGTATCTCGAATTTTCTTGTTCAAATTTAGTACAGACATATAAAGCAACGAATAAAACAATAAATATTACATGGATATTAAAAATAGTTTTACACTGAGATTATTTTTGGCTTATGACTTGATTCGAAAAACTCAATCATCATTATCTGTAACTCGAATCTTGATGTTGAAAGAAAGCAAGGATAGTGGTAGGTAAGAATTATTTAAGCTAATTCGTTGTTTTAAAAAAAAATAATCTAGAAGAATTTATTAAATAAGTAAAAACAATAACACCTAACACCGTTTTTCTTTAAAAATGATAACATGTAAGTAGGTATATAAATATAAATTTGTAATTTTTTTTATTTTATTATATTAACTTTATACCCACATATTTAAAAACACAATACATGCATACTTTTTTAAGACTTTGATAACTTAAAATATTTAGTAAGTCGATTTTTTTTTATTTCCTTGCAGTGGACTTCGAGTTAATGATAGCCGATGACTGTATTACATTGATTTCAGTCTGTAGCATTCATAATGAAATCCAATAAACAAAATATCAAAATGACCATCTTTACTACTTAAAATATCATAACAGATAATATATATTGTAATATATGTACTTTTAAACCATAAATCAATAACGCAAATGTCAAATAGTGATTTATTGATAACAATATTTAGAAATAAAATGTACAGATTTGGATGAATAATCTTGTAGGACGTAGGTACTTGTAAAACAATTGATTAAAAACAACGATAGGTTTTGAAACGGATCTGTAAGTCACTGTAAGTCACTATGTGCGTATTATAATTACTATAAAGCAATGAAATGTTATTGTTTTAGACATTTTAAACACGCCTCGATTAGCTAGGCGTTCAACGACTTTTATAAGTACAATACACATTATTATAGCCTTTAACTTTGTGTTGTACACAGGCGTAACTAGGGGAGGGGGGAACGCTTGTGTGGGCTTCATTCCTCCGAGAATTTTTGAGTAAATGTACGTGCTTATAAACATATAACTTATTAGTATTAACTTTATTTTCGCTTACAATATAAAAAAATATAATGTTTCACATAAACGAACAATCATTCAAGTCAGTTGTAAACACCAATAGAAACAATAATAAATAATAATCAAATTAAAAACAATTTGCTATAAAACATTTTTAGGAAACTAGCCCTCCCCTAACTTAAAGGACTTACGCCTATGGTGTTGTAGTAGTGTTTCACCATAAAAATTTAAATAATTATTTTCTCTGACCATGATGTATTACATTTTATATAATATATTTTCTTTATTTTATACTTTTGTAATTATTATAGTTACTTAGTTTTTTTAAACTTAATATTATATTATACTTTAATCAATTTAAGTACTTAAAACTGTGCCACTCACTCTCACACATGGTGTTTGGGATTTAAGTGCTGAGATAACCTTAATCACGAAGTTATTCGATGTTTTCTCAACAAGTTTGCATGTTTTCCGAATATTGAATATTATCTTACAATAACGAGCAAGGAATTTTATTTTCATATTTCGCGTATTATACTTGTTTTAAAAATTATTTTTCATTCTTATTCATGATTATTTTATTATTATTTCATAGTAATTTATTTATTTATTTATTTTTAAAAAAGGTTTCCTTTGTAAATAGTTTTATTTTTACACCAACACGAGCGGCAATAAAATAAGTAACTTATTACGATTTTAAAAATAAATTTTTATACGACGGAGTCAGAGTGTCTGATGATCATATAATAATAATATGTTAAGTATCTATTAAGGTTCTAAATTATTCAAATATTTCATAAAATTATATTTGAAATTTGAAAAATGTAATGTGAATCATTTCAAATAAATAATGAAAAATCAGTTATTTTTATTTCTAATTATTAAATTGATATAAAAGGTATTGACATTTAGCAAACACTGTTAATGGTTATAACTTTATAGCTTATGGCTTATCCATTGGATCTCAATTATTAGTAAAATTATGCTTATTTAAGTCATTTTTATAAATACATTTCAGTATTGATTTTTTGCATATTGGCCTTTTCTTTGTAACAACACAAGTAAATAATAAATAAACTTATATATAACACTATTTTATAAATAAATTATTATAATTGCAAACAATTGTCAATCGATATTATGCAAAAATAAAAATAATAAATTTTAAGTATCAAAAATTTGTTTTTAATTTTAGATATAAAATGTGTTATGGTATTTTGTAATGAAGTCTACTTATGAATTTGTGAATTGCGACTTATTACTTTATGAAATTATATAGTTATTTATAAACTTACTGATTTTACAGATTTATACAGCAACTTAAATGTTATATGTTAATGGTTTATATTTGTTTCATACAATTAAGATATTTTTTAAATTTTTGTATATTGTTATAGATAGAAGAAAAAAACAATGTTTTAGTTATTCAAAATTTAATATTCATTTTTATTTTTCACATAAATGAAAGTTTTTATGGAATCGTAAAAATTTAATAGTAAGTACGCCAATAATTATTATAATATAATATGATTTTTTTTAAGGTAGATACTAATTTTTGTATTTTTATAATTTTTTTTTTTTTACACAATTTGATATTATTAGAAATTATATGTATAATGTATATATACAATATACATATACTTCGATTATTATAGTTATTTTTATTATACTTTTCTAAATGACAGAATGCTATTTTAATTTATTAATCTTAATTTAATAAAAAATTATTTTGAGAATTTTAATGTAGGAAAATTGAGTATTATAAGAATTTTAATTATTAAATTTGAATAAACGGAGTAGTGCATCGACATTTAACTGGTTATACGTGTGTCACTCAGTTCTGTGTATCTAAATTTTGAAAACATATAACTATATTATTTCACTATTTGTTTGAATTTTGATTTTCATGCAATGAAATTAATAAAAAATATATTGCTTAGGATTATTAAATTAAAATTTTTTGCTATCTTTCAGAAAATTAAGAAATCTAAACAATGATAACGATGCATTATAAATTGTAATTATTTTGAATTATGTAAAAAGGATATTTCCAAAACCTTGAATAATGTTTGTTTAAGTGAGTAAACTATTATTAAATTACTTCCTAATTTTGATACTGACATAAAACATTTCCGATGGTCTATTAAAAACAGGCATAAGTGACATTATTTAAATCGAATTGTTTTTTTCATCCACGGACAAAAATAAATCAATTTATTCCAAGTGCATATTTTAAAAGCTTAAGTGCTCGCTGAATATTTTTCTTAGAGGTGCAAGTCTCCTGCCCTATTTCCAATAATAAATATATAACGATACGACAAAATTTTACATGCTTTTGATGATATTATTTTATATCGTTGTTTAATATAGTGCAGTAATGATTATTATTTCTACAGTCTTGCGTGTCATTAATCGAAATCGATTGTACGAAGTCATAGTGTATAATCACATGGTACTAAATATAAAAAATATATCCGAAATACATCACAGTCAATATGACAAGTATAACTTAGGTACTTACCTAAAAAAAAAATAGCACAAAACTATTTTTCAGCGACAAGGAATTAGTAGGTATATATTTATTTTCATAGTATTCAGCACGATATTTTTTTATCATTACTGCCGTGGTTGTGTGAACATAGTATATCCTTAAAACAGTTAATTCTCATTTGCGTAACGGCAAAATAAATTATTAATCAACAGCACAACTGCACAAGTTCCTTGTCTCTGTTTCAACAAAATGTAAATTTCAGCAAGACGATATAGCTGCAATAAGGTGTTGCGTATCTTGATATTATTATTTTGTGACACGGCCTATAGACTATATATAGGTAAGACTATAGGCAAAGTGCTACAATAGCTACATAACCGTGTCAGGAAACATAATTATTATAGAACTATAGAAGGTTAACTAATCCTTAATTTCTAAATGAATTACTATATTTACGAAGAGTACAATTGTATATCAATAAATGCCAATAATATTATATACTACAATAACCATGTTTAAACTGTCAATAATTATTATTTGAGAACACGTTTATAAATTGGCATACTTAACTGTGTGTCACGCATTCGCGCTCAGAATAAATCGATCTGTAACCGTATTGGGCCGTAACTATTGCAGATGATTTTACGTTATCAATTTTTTTTATTTTGAATCGTGATTCTTATAAGGCGCCTGCATTTAAACCGTTAAATTTGTGTATTTGAATTGGCTTCTAACAAAACAGTTACATCAAATATTCGTCACTCGACGTTTATACCACGACTCGGACTCGGCGTGAACGTTTGAACAAACAAAAATATAAAATGGTTATTTATTTGTATTCAATCGTGTGAACTTTTTTTTTTCAAAACGAAAAATCATAAAATAAATTTCATAACCTTTGAATGCACTGTGCGGGTGTTAAAACAAAATTATTGTAGCGCGGGCGCAGAATACAAATTCGCGCTCACAAAGCCCACGTCGTGTGTACCTACTTACCTACACTTATATACTTCGCGTAATGGCGGTGGTTTTCAATTTCGACTTCTGAATTGGACAACAGTGCGTTGCGGGGTTGGAGTGAGGGGAGAAGGGGTGCGTGTTTGCCCTTCAAAAACGTATATTGTACTTGTGTCTGTATAGATGCGTTTTCTTTGTATTAGTATGGATGTGTGATCTTTACCGCACGGGCACTGGAAACTAACAGTATATACTTCACGAGAACGACAATAAAGAAAACTTTTATTTATACTTGAAAAGAAATATAAACACGTTCGATTTTTATTTTATTCATTTTTTAAAAATAAAAAAACTTCTTCACGTCGTTACTTTGTTTTATTATATTTTCGTGAAAGTTTTGGTGACTGAGAAAGAGCATAATATAATATTATATACATATATATATTTACTCATAAATAATGACGTATATAATACAAATATACAGTAGTAATACATACGCTCATACGTATTAAATACATATGCATTATAAGTTCCCAGCTGACTTACGAAAATATACACATACGGAAATTCAATGGTGGAATGTAATTTAAAAAAAAAAATTGATTTAACATGTTTATTTGTGCATTTTCTTTCTGTGTTATCGTGATTTACAATTATTGTTTCGCCTTGTATAGAAAAAATATTTGTTTAAAATAATTATTTTGGTAAAAATGTCGTGCCATCAAATAATAGTAAAATGTTAAAATTACTAATAATGTTATAAATAGAAAATAGGTAGATTAGATGTTAATGTATAAGATTATACATATCATTATTTACTAATCCAAAGCATTAGTATAACTCTGAATACGCTAGATTTATAAAAAAAAATGTAATAATCGGAATTTCCTATAATAAATTATCTTCTAATATAAACGATAGAAAACTAAAAACAAAACTAAAAATTGCATATTTTTATATAATAAATTATATAAATACATCACCAAAAATTATATTATTATCATAATACATTAAAATATTAATAAGGTGATTTATCATATTTTATTTTTTGGAAACACAAGGAAAATAAAAAAAAAAAATGATTATTTCGATTGGTTATTCGCTTTAAAGTTTATCGACGCAACAGCCGCATGTGTTGTCTACGTCTTACAAGTGTGCAACATAACAGATTTACGCTCAACAGATCAAGTTTAGCTCCGTTGTTTTAAAGTTAGAGTGAATCGACCTTTTATGAAACTTTATGGCAAGAACATTATCAATGTTTGTTTTTCGGTTTTTTACGTTAGTTTAATTCTTTAGCAAGTTATGCGTATATAACATAGCGTAAATTAAAAATGCTCATAACTCACTCGAAAACTGAATAATCGTAGAAAACCTACACACAAACACAGATAATGTTTTTATCATCATAACATGTCGATTCACTCTAATTTTTAAACTAACAGAGCTAAATGTGATCTGCTGTGCGTAAATTTGCTATATTAAGCACTTGTAAGACGAAGACAACACACGCGGGTGTGACGCACTCTTAATAGAAATGACTAATGAGTCGTCACTCGTCAATCACATTATTTAATAACATAAATGATAAGTATTATATAATATACTATCTGTATTAACCGATTTAGCCAGTAAAGCTGTATAAAAAAATAAATAATTATAAAATACAGCAATCGATATATTTTGGTATTGGCAAACTTAGGCTTACCTCACTTTGTGGATAAATTCAACAGAGACAATCTGCTTGTGGTGGATTGGATATATTTCTTTTCAACTTTACAAGTATAATAACTTCGTGTGATAATCAGTTTGGATATTGTACTTTAACTAGCGCAATAGACAATTTTTAAATTCAACATTTATTTTGTGATTATCTTTAGTATAGTAGTTGGCTTGTAATCAATAAAAAAAAGTTTTTCAAGTGTTACCTGCTATTGGATGTGGTTTATACTACTTTCCCAGTATCTAACTCTTAAAAAAATCTCTGAAATTTTCGTCAAAATTGGTCGAGTATTTGTTGAGTCTATAAATTACAATTATAAAGGAAAATTCACAAACTATGCTCACCATCTTATTTCCTTTAATAATGAATCTATTCAAATTCTCACTTTTGTTATTTTCAAGTATACCCTATAGTTAAGGCCTAATGGTAATATAATTAATTATTTTAATTTTTTTTTTTTGTAAGAGATTTAGTGGCGGTTCTTTAACTTCTACAAACTTTCTTTTTGCACAGGAAATGTTTAAGGAGAAAATGAGTAAATCGTTTCTTTTGAAATTATTTATATGTCTTAGTCAAAATGTTAACAAACATTTTCTATGTTGTTAAAATATTTATAAAAGCATAATAGTTTTAAAAAGTATATAAATGAATTAGATGTCTATAATTTAATTTAGTGTTTAATATCTCAGAAATTGTTTATAAATCATAAAATTATAATATTATATTGGTACTAAATATTAATTACTACATTTTTCATATCACTAAAACTCTCATGTCTTTGAACACATTACAATGGATTATTATTATTAGTACCTACATAGTATTTAATAACTCGGAAATAACTCGTTCGAATTTAAATTTGGATTTATCAACATTTTCAACAAAAAAATAACCGACTCAATAATTTAAAGTAAAAACAGTATCGTACTCATTTGAAAAACAAAATATCGTATCAACACATGAATCTCCTTAATAGTATAAAATATCTAAATAATTAAAAATATTGTATTTTAGTGTACCTACCTGAAAATTCGAAAAATCATGATTTTAACAAATAAATCTCTTATCAAAGTAAAAAAAAATAAAATAAAAAAGACGAGCGTAAATTATTCTGTAGATATCATATAAATAGGTATCACATTTAATACATTTAATTGAAAACCATTTACATATAAATGTAGTGTGCAACGAATAATCACCGCTAATAGTAATGAATATGACGTAATAGACTGTATAAGGTCTCAATGTAATTGCATCCAGTGATTTGAATTTGCATTTAGACAGATAAATAATATGATTTCATTATTCACGAATAATAATTCGGTATACAACTGAGCTTTGCTCGTCTTATTTCGATGTCTACGGGTTAACGTGGTTTTCAGTTTCACACGTCAGCTGGCCCGTATAATTATGTAAATCATTCGTGTTATTGTGAGTATATTTTGGGTTAAAACCGACAGTGATTGAAAAAACGGAAACTAAAATATACAAATTGTATATCCATTATATTGTTGATAAAATATTCTCCAATGCGAGCAACTAAAATTCTGCGAATAATGTCATATTTTATTTTTTTAAATACACATCGCAGATTTACTCGTCGCAGAATTTGAAGCAAGCCTCGCACAATACAAATAAAAATTAAATAAAAAAAAAACCTAATTGAGAGTTTTAGCATGACTGACACTTGTCAAATTATGAAAACAAAAATTGTCAGCACACGGTAGACAAACAACGTCAACACATAATAGTGTTCTATTTTTAATTTTTGTTATTAAAATAAATCGAACCGAGTAATATTAATCACGCTCAAAGTACCACGCACTGATAAGATATATATTCTCATTATTTTTAACGCATGATATGACATGATAGGCTATTAAATTATATTTTAAAATTAAATAAATTACGATTTTATTTTCTAAAATAAGAGGGCGATTCAAATACGATTTTTATCGTGAGATTATATTTGGTACGTCACCACAATTTTGCTGTTAAAAATATTATTATATATTATGTTACAGCTTGTGGGGGAGGGTATAATGCTGAGGAGAGGAAAATATTTCACCGTCACCACACTGAGCTGTTAGGTACATTAATATTTCCATTTTAAATAAAAAATACTCTTATCCATAATAAGTCTAACCGTTTATCAGTTTATATTATTATTATTATTATTATAATATCAGTTCTTTAACGTTGGGCACGTTTTAAACGAAATAGCAACGCGGTGCACAGGTTGCTCGTTGCGCGCGATTTTATTATTATAGATGATAATATTACACTAATACGCATTGTCAAGTACCTATGCTAAATGAGTTGGTTGGCTAAAAACTAGTTTATTGTTTGCGTCTTACACTATGAACTCGCTGTAGATACATTAAACACATTTTGTCCTTTTATAGCATTATATAAATGCACTATTTTGTAACTCGAGTAAAAACTATAGGTATATATAATTTTTTAAAAATAAAGATATTTATAGAAACTGTTAATTTGGTAGAAATAAAAAGATTAATTAATTCGATATGTACCCGTTCAATTATTGATATTAGTTTTTTCTGAATTTTATAACAATTAAAATTTTTTTTTTTTGGAAATTAGGTACTTACACAATAATAAACCAATAAATAAATAGCTACCGCTTTAACTCGTTGTAGGTATAATTTATTTAAAACCAATAGCATACATTTTTTTTTTTTGTAAATATTTACACGAGAATTCGAATATTTTTAGCACATACTAGGCTATTATGATTTTTTGATGCATATAAATTCAGTCACCTTAATGTGGATAATATTATAGCAGTGTTTCTTAAACTGTGTTCCGCAAAACTTAAGTAAATTTTTTCAAAATTTTCAAGAAAATTACTTTAAAATATCTAACTAAAGACTAGCAATGGCCAGTGGGGAAAATGTTTTTAATTATAGAAAAAAAATGTACTGCTATAATGTATTGCGTACTTATAGTACTTATACAGTTATACAGTATACAAAAATATTATTTGAACGTTGTCGCAAAAAAAAAAAGTAGAGGTTTCATGATGAAAGTGGACATCAAAAAGAGTTCTATAAAAAATTTAAGAAACGCTGTATATTATGGTATAATGACTTTCATATGGCCAGCTTGGGAAGTATCTTCGATACAAGTATTTTAAGTATGATTTTTCCTTACATTTTTTTTTATCCCAATTTAATCCCGGAAAGTGTCGAGTACCTATTTTGTACTTGAAATACATTTCTAGCCCACGTATCGAATATTTCATAAAATGTTTATATTACACCTATATTAACCGATTCAACCGTACATGTGTATTGTGTTCAGAAGACTGCTATATAATATAACTCTCTATTTTCCATATAATGCGGAATCGCTGTGCGGAATCCATTTGAAATAATATACACAGTCCACACCGGACACGATATTGTTTAGTTATTATATAGGATTAAATAACACACAATATTTTATCACAAACATTGGTCAAGCGTTTCTATTGGCATATTATTATAGGTATTTTGACCAGTTGAGCTGTGCAAACTGAATGTACCGATTGTTCGACGCATCCGCTTTACAGGTATAAATTGTTGGTTAAGAATTTACAAGTCTTATGTCCAATTTGTATGTTCTACATGCAAATATTATTGTTATCACATTATAGAACGATAGAGGTTAAGCTCTTTGAAGTTGTGTTAACAAATGTTTGGATTCTTTAGACAAGACCAAGTACAACGCGTTTGTCGGGATATGGTTTTTTGAAAGTTGTGTTTACTATTTACAGTTTAGTCTCATCCGTCCAATTTTGATTCGCTTTCAGATAATTTCGAGCTTTATTCATAATATATATACATATAAACGGTTTGCTATCTGTAACTCGTTTTATATTGTCAAATTTGAAAAAAAAAATCATAACGGACATGACAAAATAAGTTCACACGTAAATATTTATTTAATATTTATTTTTCCTGTTTTTTTTTTTTTTAATTATTATTCAATTTTCCAATAAAATATCATCGTTTCGTGAATATTTCTTATAATATATATCTGTTTCTCTCAAAAAAATAAAAATTAGTATTACATATTTAGAGTTTGTGTTAGCGTTTATATTTTTATAGAAATAGATTCAAGGATTGATGTTATGTATTTAATAGTTTTAGGACGTCATTTATATTTAAGAAATGTATGCTGGAAATAAAAATAAGTACGCGCTTGTAGCGTCATCTAACGTGGATCAGATTCCATTTTCATCCGCCGTTGTCGTCGTCTTCGTTTATCGATCCACTAGTTGTCAGTGACGACCACTGTAGCGTGCTGTTCCAAACAAATGTTTTGGACGGGGAATAGTGGTGGAGGGTGCGCGAATGCCGGTGGGTGGGATAGCGTGGGGGTGGGCTACTTCAGTACATTGCAGTCCGGTACAAAACCGCTCGATTGCGACATGTGGTCGTACGCGATTTTTTTCTACAAATTTCTAAAAAAATTCACAATTTATACAAATTAACACCATAATATAATTGTCATGGCCGCAGTCGCACATGTCTATGTCAAAAAATACATCGACTTTTGACTGCGGTGGGGCCATTTTGAACAGTTATTTAATAACAAAGTCAGTTTGGTTCAAAATATTGACATTTATGTTGTGCTAGTTGAATCAAATACGTAGTTAATGTTTCTTTCATAATCATTAAGATTCACCGCAAATAAAAACATATCATTTATATGGAGTACATTATGTTATAACAATGAATAACACATGTCTCCAAGTCAATGTTTTGTTTTGTCGAAATTATCTTCTCATTTCAATACTTTTGGTTTAAATTTACTTCAAAATATTAATCACAAAAAACGTTATACAAGAATTCAAATGTTCCAAACAGATAACCTTTCTTAAAGCTAATAATTCAGCTATAATTATAATATTTTTATTAAAATACTTAACTTTTTTTATTCTTTTACAAATTATTTTCATAATTATTCTATTGAATTGACCGAAAGGTTTTGAGTCTAGAATAATTTTAAATTTCATATAAACATTTTACATTAACATTAATATTTATATATTTTACAAATAATTAATTATATTTATAATAATATTATTCTATTGAATTGACCGAAAGGTTTTGAGTCTAGAATAATTTTTAACTTTATATTAACATTTTACACTGAAATTAAAAAAAACTTGCTTATTAAATTATTATATTTAAATTTAAAATAAAATTTATAAATTAAAATATTTTTATAAATATTGGAACAATAAAGTGTTAATAAAATAATAAATAATTGTATATTAAATATAATTAAAGTATTAGAAAACTAAATTAAATTAATATTCGATGATACAAAATTTAATGTAAAACAATCAAACACCGAAATCAATTTAAATCCACAACATTTGCAGTCTTATAGGTGAGACTATAATGTAAATAATTTACATTTTTGTATATACAAACGTGTAAAAGGAAAAAATTGAAAGTTAATAACATATTAGTTTAATATTTAATTTTTATCCATAAAAAAACTAACAATTAATTATCAATGTAACTACTAATATATAATTTTAACTAACAAACATGATATTGAATAGTATTGGATAGAGGTCATTGCTGGTAGGAACGAGTTATGATGGAAAAAAGATAGAAAATAAAATATTGCGCAGACATCATCCATTTAAGTCTCTCGACTTTATCAACCACTGCTAATTTTTTCAATTTCGATAAACTAAAAATATTAACATTCAATAGACATACATAATAATCTGGCCGTATGATAATTCTGTAAAACTTTTGTCAAAATCTCAGTTCCAAAGAAAAATGTTATTATTCCAAAACCATTTCTCACAGTTCAAAAATGTATTTGATATATATTTTTCAACTACAGTGTCACAATATTCACAAAACATGTTTTCCAGTACAGTCGTTTAGAAAAAAAGTGTGTTATTCAATTTAAATACACTGATTTTTGTATTTTGTATGATGTAGAACTGTCATTGGTTTAGGCATGACCTTTCGATTCAAAGAGTTTTTCGAATAAAATAAAACACCCAACTCAATCATATACAAATGACTTTCCAACTCACAGAATCCAAAATCTACATAATTTTCTTCTTTTCAAATATCAAAATGAAACGGATTGGACGAAAGAGATTTTAAAATATATACAAAAGTAAAATTGTATGAACGCCAAAATCAATGGCGTATTTTGACGTGAGCTTTAGGGCAGTGGTAAAATGTATAAATTGATTAAAGTCACCCAAACAAATATATTAAAAAAAAAAAATTCCAAATCTAAAAATGTTCGGGAGAGTTGTATTCCTTTTTCTCCTCTACTTACACGATTAGTACGTCACTGGAGGCTTGGTATTTTTTTTTCTTCAAAAACCTATGTTCCTAACATTCTTGTACGCCACTAATCGTGGATATGGTTATTAATATATTAATTTAACGCTTGTCAAACACCGAAATTGTAAATGCCTTTTCGCTAAGTATTAATTTTGGTTAGGTAACCTGAATAAACTAATCTAGACATTTCTGAGCTTCGAACAGTCATTAAATTAAACGTGAATGTTGATAACATGGTGCAATATCCCTAGATTTCAGCCATTCATTACTTTTGGTAATTTCCTCATAATAGATCATCAAGCGCGTCTATAAATAGAGTGGTCGAGCATTTAATGACGTATAACTTGATCAATGCACGAAGCGCACGGACGCTGTTAATTACCAGTTACCACATTGATATTAATTTTGATCCCTTATATCTTTACAAGAGGTGTGTCGAATAATTTTCAATTAGTTCCTCACGGGATTAGAAATTAGTATGCATTTTTTATACTTTGATACCGAACATAAAACTAACTCCATAAGAAAATATTCACATGTTTTACAGAATATTATCATCATTTAATTGACTGAATTATAACTTACATATTTTATAACAATTTATTGTTATAAAAAAATCATTTGCTTCTAGTAGTTCAATAAACGTGTATGGTATTTATCGTTTGTGAACAAGTGAATTTATAAAATAGTAGATCCATGATGTTTAACGCAGATTTATAATCATCCAAGCACATTATTGTATACAACCACCGGAGATAATGAAAAACCGCATAAAATATATAATATATATATATATATATATATGTGTTGACTATTATTTTTGAGTATTTTTCTTTTTTAAATTTGAACACAAAATAAATATTATATATTTTTTAATTTTGTATTCCAAATTTTATTTCTGTGAATTATTATGTATCAAAATGCTCAAAATATTATTTTTAGTAATATATTGTTATGTTTATACTGATAACGGTTGCGTATAACTTATATTATATTATTATCATTTTAAGCACGATCACCAATTTATACGATTGACGCTGTGAACATCAACAAATATTTGTACATGATTTTCAAATGTGTTTACCAAATCATTGAAAAATGTACAAGTTAGTTTATAATTTGTTTTTCGGTTCAAAAAAAAAAAAACTACCTACTTTGTAGTATTTTTTTTGGTTAAGACGGCACAAAATCCAAAGAAATTCCCACCGGAGCTCCCTTTGGCAATAGTATAAACAGTTTTAGGAAATTGCTAGCTGTCACTAGGGATTAAACATGTACATTTCACGGTGAATACAAATAAAATAAAATCGAAAAATATATTAACGTCAGTATTTTCACTGAAAGGATTATTTTAATTCACTTTTTCTTTACACCAAACAACTTAAGTCAACTATTGCAATATTTCGGAGACTTTCACATATCAAACGGCCATAAGATAAAAAAAATATATATTATAGATTTTTCCTTTAAATATATATATAATATATTTCATATACGATATAGGTACATATAGGTTATCGGTAGTTTTATTTTTCTTAATAATAATAAAATATTAGCTCCAAAATGTAAAATTAAATTTAAATTATCGTCGATTATTGGAAACTACTCTAAAATACAAATATTTTAGTTAGTTAATACTATAATATGTACAATGTACATACAACATTGTACATATAATATTATAATACAAATAATTACCTATGGGTAATGGTAAGTAAAAGATTAAGCTAATTACTATGAAAATAAAATATTTTTATATTGTTTGATTTATTCTTGATTTAAAAATTCAAATCTTTTAAATTGACATTTAAATATTATTATTATTATTATTAGTAGTATAGTCAAAATACACGTAAGTAATATTATTTTAGCACATGATTTGGCAGAAAAATTATTCCTTGGATTGTCATCTCATTAATTTAAAAATTTTACATAGATTAAGTTGATTGCAGTTGATTGATCCGTAGATGTATAATACTTTAATAATAAGTATAAAAACAAATAATGTAAGAATGTAGCAAGGTGATCCGGTAAAATGTTATAGGTACAGCAATGTAGTTAGGTACCTAGTTTATGTTAACCATTTAATACCTACCAAAATTGAATTACTCAAACGTTAAAAATTTCAAATGCATCTCGTAATTTTGAAAATGGTCGCGAACTATTTCGCGCAGATACATATGTTTTGACCAAAGTCCTTTTTAGTCGCTTTAAAATTAAATTGACAATGGTTTTCAAATAATATAATATATCATTATTTTTTACTAGTCATAATAGTTTTTTTTTTTTAATACATTTCCAATTATAAATTATTTCATTTATAATATAAATTATTATTTATTTAAATTTCTCCACATGATTTTTACAAACTCATACATATAAGTGATTTTGATGGATCTATTTAAACGTACACGTTTTTGTTACATCCTTGTCTTCCTTCCTTTTTTTTTTAACTTTTGATTTTTTTGGGGAATTTCAACGCTAGTCATTTTGATATACTTTTAATCACATTAAAGTATTTTGAAGTTAAACCATTAGCAAATTGAATGTTTTCTGATGACTCTTTTAAAATAATTACTTTCGGCTGTAGGTACGAGTATGTACAGATTTCCAGTAGCTTTTCCTTTACATGAAACATTTGCTATTTGACGATTTAATTTTGTATTGCTACACTAATTATATAATTATATCAAAGCTGGTCAGTGTTTAATATATACTCTTCATTCACCACCTTAGAATTGGACGTGTATATAATGTAGCTGAGCACGTACGTTTCACGCATCGCCAATGAATTTCATCCATGCTTAAATTTTGTTGAAGCGAAATCGTATTTATATTTATTAAAAGCCACCATTTCTTTATCTCGCTCAATTTTTTTTTATAAACATAGCTATCGTTAAATATTCTTAATTAAAACTGTCTACAACTCGAAACTAGAAACTGCTAACTTATACGTCGTGTAGGCATAACTGTTGTATTAATGTGGAAACTCCTTCATAATAGCCGACTAGCATATCATTAATTTGATAGAGAAATAAAAAGGTATATATTATGTTATCAGAAGTTATAGTATGTGATCGCAACAACTATACGAGTCGGTATTATAAGTTTCACCCCCTTGAGTTTTTCTCCGGATAACGACGAACAAAACACAAATATTATTTTAAAACCATTGCCGACTTAATTTTAAAACAACTAAAATGGCAGCTCTGGTCTAAACGGATATCTGGCCAAAACGAGAAAGGTCGATTTTGGGCGAAACTGATACCGTCCTTGAAAATGACCATACTGATGTGTTAAATTTGAATTTAACGATAAATCATTGCACGAGAAAAATGATTCCAAGCGGGCGCTATGTGTCAGCCACCATTTCTAAAAATAATTTATAATATATTTGGGTATACATAATACCTATATAAGTACGTAATTTATTTTTCTAATATTAAATAACTATTATAATAATGATTATTGCAATTAAGTGTGTCGTTTTAGTTTTTCAATTGGGAGGCAAACATAACATTTTATTAGAAGCTAATTTTAAAAGTGGCGCTAAATGATGCATGACCGCTATGTAGAAATATTTAAGGCATATAATGTGTGTACCTAGAGGCCCATACAATGGTGGTGGAATCGTTCGCGGAACGCTTGTTTAGAGCTATCGCCTATCATACAGCACTTGCAATAAAGTTAATGGTAGATTTAATAATACTACCGTGGTATCATATAACAATTTTTTTTTCATTTTTGAGTTGAAAAGGTTTCAACGTCCGAGGTCATTAGCTATTAGTTTTTTTTATATAAGTACTAATCTTAATTCTACAAAAGTGCTTATTTTATAGCGAATAAGTTCTCAATAATTCGTTCGGAGTTGTTGAACTTTGGGCATTTTAGTACGACGTGTTTTATGGAAAGTACAAACAACGCGTTTGTTACAGAGTTCGCAGATTGGGCGTTCTTCTTTGATTATAAGATACAGATATGTTAACCGAGAGTCTAATCCGGGTCCTTGTAATAACTATACATTTTCGTGTCTGGTTGAAGTAGGGAGAGATTATTTCAATGGGGTGATTGATGTTTTGATTACTCCGAGTTTTTTTGTAACTGGTGTCTCCTCCAATATGTCTTTCCAGCATGTTTTGGTTAGATTATTAATTTTTTGAGTGCGTCTTGAAGTCATAATATTACTATTATATACAATCATAGCGGACATCAAAGTGTATATAGTCACATTACTACCAATACCATACCACGTATATTTTATAGTTCATTTAGACGTAAAAAGTATTTAATATAGATTGATACTCAATTACACCACAGTACTATTAGTGGTAAATAACTTGTTTATACAATTGTATCACTAGTTCCTGCCAAAAATGAATTTTCCATTTTGCACCAATACCCTTTTCCGACTAATCAGAAAAAACTGCATTCATTTTTGCGTCAGTTATAAATTGTATAGAATTTTAAAGTTGGGGAAACCTTACGTAAACATTTAATAATATTTAATAAATCGAGTGACTATAATGTGTATAATATTATGTACAGTATACATTGTACACATTATACAGTTAAATAGTGATTGTATACCTACAACTATTTAAATTATTACGCACTATTTTTTTCAAGTTATTGTATAATTACAATAATACTATAGAAATATTATTTAAATAATTTAAAAAATGACCAAGACAAAAGATATAAAAAAACACCAACAAAATTAGTCTTTCGAAAAACATTTTATTCCTATGAAATGAATTCTTTCGAGTAATCACTAATTTAAATCTAATTATTCAAAAATAATAAATAACCTACATTTACTATAATGTAGTTGTAAGAACTATTAAGTAGTATATATAAAAAAAAATAATAAATATATTAGATATAATATAATATTATTATTGTATTTACTTATTATTATACTGAATACAGTGTAATATTTGCACTATTTTCATTGGTTTGAATTGACATTTAAACATTTTACATTCTAAAAAACTGAAACATAGTCGTAAATCGTAACACAATATTAAATATAATATGTTACCTATATAGTTATATATATATTATATTTTAAATACCTATTGTATTTAAACCTTATTTAGCATAATGTTTAGATAAAAAAATTTACGAATTCGTATCTACTGATTTTATTAGGTTGGTATTTTAAAATTAATTCTTCATCTCGTTTACGTTTGTCATTCATATTTTTTCTCGGCGTTTTATATTCATTAATAATTTTTAAAGTAACATACACGTTGGTTTGAGTATTCTCTATAACTACAGTAATCGCCATGGTATTATACGTATACGGTTTTCGTTTATAAAAATAATCATTGAATATATAGTGTAATTATTATTCAGAAGCATTCGTTGTCCTAAATAAACTTGCCGACACAGCAGCCCATAGTGATGGAGATAGTGTGTGCAATCGTCTTCTAAATTATCTACCAAGTAGTCTGAGTATTTTCATTGACAGGGCAATCGTCCATAAAATCATATAAAAAGCAATCTTGCAATCAAAAAACCAAAGACCAAAATATATGTGTCGTGACCATTAACCGAAATCGGCATCATTTTTTCTTAGTGTTCGTTCAATAAACCAAAAGGTTGTATTTTCCTCCATCATGAATTATTAAAATAAAATAAAATTTACAACCAATGATATTACTTTTTGGCCAATCTTCAGTAAACCGCATTTATAATAGCTTTTGAGTACCTAATCAATAGCCACATTTTCCGGGGAAAAAAATCAAACAAATATCTCTGCTTTTTCGACAAATAGAACAATATAACGAAGTGGAAAAACATAATAGAAATAAATTAATTTATTCGATTACAAGCAAAATACGAATGGAACAGATAGTGGCCGTTTTGGAATACATGAATAGTAAACATTTTCATAAACAAAAGCGTGTATTATAATTAATAATCAAATGTTTCATCCGTATAAACAGTATCTAACGAAGTCAAAAATTTTAAATTTGTGTAATACAAAAACGTTATTATAATATTTTCTTTTTCATTTTTTAATAGTAAGAAATTTTTTTTCTTGTTTTGTTTCAATATTTAAAATATTTAAAGCTTAGAGTACTTCAGAAATGGATATTGGATTTTCTGAGAGAGTTTTGCATCTTTTTTCTTCATCTATTAATGTCGTTTTCTGTTATTTATTTAGCACACTCATTATGTCTTAATTCTTGTGAAACGATTTTTTTTTTTTTTTGGTCTTCTAGCGCTTTTCTTTTGCATAAAATATTAACCGATGGTGCCTATGGTACCTATTTTAATTTACAGCATCGTGATTGTGTTCATTTTACGTGTTTCTATATTTCACTATTGAAATTTGTTTTTGTGAATACTTTTGCCTTACATAATTTGTTAATACATCTCAAACGTACTTTATTTTTACCTTTGTACGCTTTACTGTATTTAAAATTATTAACTACAATTTGTGGATTTTTGCGTTTATTACTTATTATTTTTACTTAAAAACACATCACACACTGTTTGCGGATCGGTGATCCCTACTAAATACTTTAAGTTTAGACAAATTAAACAAGTTTCAGTATTGTATATGATATCAAAGACAGGTTAAATAATAAAATATAATATTTTCTACGTATAGATAAAGACGCGTGGATATTAAAACCTATTATATAAGATATATATTATATCTCAAAATAAACCATAATGAACTTAAGTGTATGAACAGTATAAAATAACTAATAATAGTGTTATGATAAAATTGTATTTTTTGACTTACTTTGTCGGTACAATAATATCTTTATAACATACTTATATTATAACTGGAAAAAATCATGCGTAATTATTTAAATAATAGTTGTTGTAAATGTACAATTATTATTTAACTGTATAATGTGTAGTGTGTAACTGGGTAAATTTTTACCGCGTAAATTTATCTATTATTTTTTACCGAAAAAATTAGCATGTGACACCTCAAATTAAACGTCTTAACGAGGTGAATATTCATAACATATCAATAGAACGGAATAGCTAATAATATTAAATTTAAAACGTAAAAGTTCAACATGCCCACAACTACTGATAGTGTATTACCATAATATATAATATATATCTACACCTATTATGCTATTAATGCATTTTTTTTTTATTATTAAATTATAATTGTAACTATTTATATAAGTATAACTAGGAAAAAAGACAAATAAAACTAAAAACTAGAATTTATTTTGTAGGTACATTTTTAATATTTATGTACATATAAAATAACTTAAAATAAAAATATAAATGTCAATAATACACTACAAGGTACTTATATAAAGTCATTCATTAAATTTATAGTACCATGAGCATCTTACTATTCAGCGAATAATAAAAATAAGCGGTACAATAATTATAAGTTCATGAAAGAGGCTGCAGTGAAGAGTTTCTAGGGATGTCCCTATCGTGATATATAAGAATTATCAAAATTTACCAAATTTACAGAATTATCAAAATTTACTAAATTTACAGAATTTACGGTAAATTTACGTAAAATTTTCTTGGTAAATTACCCCAAAAAAAATTTACGTAATTTTTAGATCTCTAACCTAGATAACCTTAATTGGTAATATTGATTACTTATTTTTAGTTTATAACTTAATGTCCTCAATTTTTTTTTTTGGTTAATTATTTTCATTAACTTATCAATCTTAGAAAATTAATTGGAATGAATGGTACTTAGATTGCTTATGTTTATTTAAAATTTAAATCCAATTACTTATTTAAGATTAGAGTAATATGTGACCTTCAAGCACATGAATATTTGAATAAAAAATAATTTGGACACTTTTTGTTAACAAAAGGCAGTATTCTAATTTCATTATATTCAAACACGTGCAACAATAATAATTGCTGTTATACCGGAATATTTGTATTATTGGTTTTTAGTATTTTTATCAATAAAGAATATCTAAAATTATTTTTAGCCCGTTGATCAATATTATTTAAACCAGATAATTAAAATCATGAATGTGTATTCACCTATACGAATATTTAAGCATATCAATAATTATAAATAGATGGCTATAGGTATAACATGATAACTAAAACATAAAAATACTAAAATAGAAAAGAAAACAGAAAAAAAGGAATATATGAACAATTTTGTTTGAAAGCTTAAAATAATAAGGAATTTCAAGAATTTTTAAAGTATTAAACAAAGATCATTTGTATTCATTCTGTTTTTTTTTTCAATTGATAAAAACACGTAGGTATATCTATTTTTTTTTTTTTATTACTAATGCAAATATTAACATTTAAATTATATAATTTTATTGAAAGTATAATATATAAATAATAATATGATATATTTATAGTATGGTATAAAAACAAATATACTTCGTTGAAGCGTGAGTTTTATTATATTATACTTATTTTATTTTCATGATGCGAGTGATTTATTTACTATTGAATAACATCGATAACGTTTTAGTATTTTACTTTAAATAAATAAACATAACGAGAGTAATGGATATTATTGGTTAATCAGAAATATGCCACTAATCAATGACGATGTTATGGATATTATTTCTTAACAGTGAGTTATCATAATGTTATGTTTACGCCAACGCGGTCAATACTGTAATATAAACATAGAGGAATAACAACACGATCGAATTTAGTGTCCCACTGATCATAGCCCAAAGCTATGTAGTGGTTATTATCATAATAGCGACACGGTGAAATTAATTAAAAGTACTTCCAACAAAAATAAAGCCGCAATTAATTTTATTCACAAACAGTAATAATTTATTGATAGGTAGATATATAACCTGCAGAGGAAGTGATTTTTATATTGGTTTTTATACATAAATATTCGCTATATTACTATAACCTATAGGTACGTATTAATGATATTTTAAAAAATATCGGTACATTCTACCGTATTACTTAAAAATATTTACGAAACTTCATTAGAAGTATATATATAGGCTGTCGACCGTCACCACTCAGAATCGTTTTTTGTGAACAACGATCACACAGCGATGTAGCTGGTACTCGATTATACCGCCGATGGCGTCTCATTATTATTACTCTTGAATATATGTATAGTAATGCGCAAACAGCTAAAATCTCTAGTTCGATAGTTTAATTACTTTTTCGGAAAAACGTGATCAAACTTCAATAATTGTTATTGTGTGTCCGAATTAATTTTTAAACCAATCTGTATAACGAAACGCCTATAGGTGTTTTCGGATTTTCGGTCTATCGGTTAATGTTGTTTCACAAGACAAACAAATACAAAATTAATAAATAAATAAATACGTTAAAATGTATAGAAGCTAAAATATCGTTTCTCGTTGGTAGGTACGCCATGTTTCAAACACTTTATTAACAAAACAAACAATTATAGAATACAAAAATGTATAATGGTATGTATAAACCGCAAAGTCCAATTTATTTTGATATAGTGTTTTAGATTTATTGAAATCTAATTTTATTGTCTCGTACTGTCGTACATATCAAAAGGATATGGACATGGTAATAAGTTAAAGCAATTTCCTTTAAAGACAAACATTATAAAGAACCTTAAATGTTTAATAAATGTACGAATTGTATTAGATTTTATACATTATTAGGAGTTAAAACAGACATGTCAATTATTTGGATAGAACACATGTCGAGTCTTTGATGCAATAAAGCAAAAGGCAGTTTTATCAAAGGAAATTGTTTCCTTTCTCAAATTAAACAAGTATCTAAAACTCTATTATTTACTGTAAACCACATTCGACTATAATTTAATTTAAATGCAAAATTTAACTTTAGAAAATATAACGTTATTTACTACAGACAGACATTAGATTTTTATTTTATTTTTATCTAAATGTCTTAAAACGTTGTATTATTGCTGTACAAAATATATAATACATACAGTATGTGTATCGTGATTAACGTAATTATTCCGTTTTATTTTTTATTTTTTCAGAACTTGTAAATGAAAAATTTAAGCGACATGAAATTTTAACACAGTTATATTATTCTTTTGCTTTCAATTAGGCCAAATATTTGTTTGAAATTATTACTAAAAAAAAAAAAATACATACTTCATGTTATAGGCAGATTATTTTTATAAATTAGCGTTTCAATTTACTTATGAGATCTTAGACCACGATACGTCAGTAACGTCACTCGTCTTCATTCGAAACACTATTCGGATGATATTCAATATTTAAATATTTGTACATACAATAATTCTTAAAAGAAACCATTATTTTTCAGTACAGATATACAGGCCAACAGAAAATATAAGAGAGAGAACGAAACAATGGTGATATTAAAGATTAGAATGGTATGCGATCTATGTATATATATAAAAATTATCAAAAAAATGCCATGCCATACATTTTTTATACATGACACGTTTTCTTATGGAAATAGTGCTCCAAAAAAAACATAAAACATTGCAATAAATTGAAAATTCGACGCAGGTGGTATTGTTCGAAAATCGAAAAGTACCTATTTATAGTAACTATATATAGTTTTGAAGTAAAATACGTCTCTTTTGAATATAAGTAAGAAAAACTTGACTGATTTTACAAAATGTAGTCATTTTAGATTTTGATCAAAGTTAATAAAAAAGTAATAGCTGTAAGGACTTTGATTATTTGATGTTTTTTGTTTGTTTTGTACAATAATATATAATGTATAATAAAGTGTTATCATAATTTTATGATAAAATAATTATTAAATTCATAAAATTTCAATAATTGATTGTTAACATTTTGATTTTCTGAATGAAATAGGATATGAGTATAATATGACGTAAAACGCAATGGTATTTACAAAGATTATTTTTTCTAAAATTTTTTCAGATTTTAAAAAGTACTATATACTTTAATATACTTATATACTCAACTACTATTTATAATTTTCACATAGCCTAATATTTCGATTGAAAATTAAATCTAATTATTTGAAATTGTTATTTTTCTCATTATGAGACAGTATTAACCATGATGAACTGAGGAAAAACGATCGAACATTTTCGATGTTAATTGTAAATAATATACAATATATTACAATAATAAATATGTAAATATTTTAGATTTTTGATGAAAGATCCTGGAGAAAAATTTCAAAATTATCAAGAAAAATAATTGTATAAAAACTAAAATATTTAAATAATACTTAATGTCCGTATTGTTAACATGTGTTCGAAAAAAAAACATAGACATTTTAAATGATTTTTTCGTTTGTAAATATTTATAGTATCATTTTGTAAACACGATATATCATTTTCAATATATTTTAGCTCTCTATTATGTTCTATTAAAAAATGTTTTTTCCAATTTGTGTATAATAATAATAAATATTACTTTAAAAGTCCAAAAGGATGTAGTTTATAAAATGGTAACTATTGTAAATATCGTGAGAAAACATTTTTTAATAGTATTGAAGTTCAAATTTAAATAAACTTTGTGAAAATCATGAAAATTCCTAAATTATTTTGTAAATAAAAATATGTAGTGCTCAATTTTTATAACTAAAGCTTAAAAATATAATACAAGGTTCCTACAATAAGTCCATACTAATATTAAAAATAAAAATATAAAAATATAATATAAGATTAATTTTTTTAATACATACTTGAAATTCAAATTTAAATGAAATTCAATATTTAAACAAATAATAACGATTTTATTTATTTAATCTTTCTTTCCATAAAATTTAGTTTAATATCATAATGTTGCATAGTTCATACTATATTACTAATAGTACCATATAATATCAGCATGTACTAGTTTAAAAGTATTAAAAATAAATACTTTTGAGAAATGAAAAGATAAACATACAAGAATATCAAAATATAATTTATAATAAACGTATTCGAAGTAATGTAATAAGAACTTTTTCCTTAAAAGCTTATAAATTATTGATTATACCTAGTTAACTTCTAATTTAAATTTCAGAAACTTTTTTAGCTTATAAATAAAAAATCAACGCAAGAACTCGTTCATCCATATATAATAGGTTTCGACTGCACCTTGATTTTGAGTAATGAAAACAAAATCGTTGTACGAAAAACGAAAAACGATTCCGATAGCGAAGGACACGATTATATCAGTACCAATAGTTTTCAAAAGATAGTTTATGTACCTAATATTATTATTATTAATTATTTCTCGATATGGATGGTTGAGCTAATTTTAAGCGAAAACATTGCAAAGGTACAAATGCTACAGTGGTATAATGTATACGCTATTATACCAACGTAGCGTAGAATAGTGTCAATAGCGCTTTGTGTTATAAATAGCTTAAGATATTAAACACATTTCATTGTTTGTAGAAAATAATAATAATATACCAACTTAGTGTCGAATCGCTACAATTAGTTTTTTTTAATAACAATAACATATAATATCTAAAACCAATAACCATTTAAATGGAAAATTAATCTTCATTTTCCATTTATAATAATATCCTATTTTGTCAAAAATATAATTTTAAATGTATTTAAAAACAATTTCACATACTGTGTAATTTTTACTTTTTGGAAATCATTTAAGATCAACTTCATAAAAACTTTGAAATAAATATTCAATCTTTAAAGCTATTAACATTGAAAATGTTATGAATTTTGAACTACAAAACCAATTGCAAAATGTAGTGATTTTGACGAGTTTGGTGAAACTTTAAGCTTAAGGAAATTTAAGAAAGGAAGAGGAAACTTCCTCTTTGATGTTGCGATAAGTTGAATTGAGTTTCTGTGTCTTACAGAAATGGATCTGTCTTCTATATACGATTTAAGTATGAAAGTTAATAATATGTAGTGGTTAAAAAGTATTTTAGTTTAAATAATAAGCAATCTTGCCATAGTACTATATTAAATGCTTTGGACACACGTCAAGTAAAATATCCTATAGCAATATTATTTTGTTACCAATGATGAGGAAATACAGTTTGTAATCCTACGCACTGGATAGATTGTAAAAAGAATCGTAAGCCCAATTTGATTGTCGGGTATTTTTTTATTTTCAAACCTAATATTATAAGATTTTAGTTAGAATATACAGACTTGCAGTAGATTAGTATGGACAGGTTTTTCATATAAGTAGCTTTAAATTAGTCAAAATATTTCAAAAATTCTGTTGTGTTTAGAAAATTTTAAGTATGTAAAAATTAATAATTGAATTGAATGATTCTAGTTTGTACAAATAGTATTTTTCAATTATTAACAGAACAAAAGATATAATAATTATTTTATGATTTTTAATTACAAAATAATTTACATATTTTTTTGAGTTTTATGAATAAATTTTGTAAAAATATTTAAATTTAAACACTTAGAAAAAAACTATGCCTATGAGTTTTCTGTATTTGGATATATATTTTTTTAATTTGAATTTTAAAATACTCAACAATACTACTTGATCAGAAGCTTGTAGTAATTTTTTTTATTTATTAATTTTCTGGGGTATTTATTTTTAACAATTTATGACAATGAACATTATTGATTAATAGTATATGCACAAAAACTAATATTACAAAATATTACGTGATTAATGAGATTAAAAAAATAATTAGGAAATTACTACTTTTGATCCTTTAAATTGTCGCTTATAGTATAGTTACTAAATTTGTCTTAAAAAACTTCACGTCGTCTGACAAATAAAATATTTAAAATTGTAACACCAATACATTTTTATAAAAGTAAAAATTGATAATTTTAAAGGTTAGGTTATTATTCTTTAGAATATATTATTTATAATCTAAAATTTAAACATTGTTATGATATGTTGATAATCATTTCCATTTGGACAAACTTAAATGTTTTATATTAAATTATATTATATTATATAATATAATTACATTACATATTTTGCAGAACCGTGACTTGTTTAAATAATGTTTTATAAATAAATAATAATCATAATTTGTTTATACACAGTAAACTAAATTTTATTTTCTGTGTATTTTGCTTAATAGTATAATAAATGACAATCCGTTTTTGAATTTCTTATCGATTCACAAATCGGTACTTAAAAAATTATATATTTAAATTTTATTTACATTAGATATCTATTCATATTTTTTAAATTATTTAAAATTATTTATAATTTTAATAACATTGAAATGGCCATTGGCCAACGTTTTGTTTTAATATTTTGCTGAATAATTTATTTAGAAACAATATTTGTTGTCGTGATAATTATTGATCTTATTGGGCAATATAACGAGTAAAGTATATGCTTAAATGATCTATAGTAGTTAATACATTTAGTTACAGAATATGTGTCGAGGGAATAATTCATGAGTACGGTTTTTGTCACGACGTAAAAAATACATTATTTATTTGAACTTGTTATAAAATCGTGTTTTCGTTTAAAGACATCGGACAAAACACTTGAAAAGTCAAAAGGAGATTTGTGTTTGAACGTAGGTTTTGTTTTTGAAAATTAATATAGCAAACTAAAGTAATATTATAAATTATGGAAATAATTGTTTTTATTTGCAATGATACGTACTCGTATAATTGATACACGTTTGTTCAAATGAATTCATCACCACTAGGTTTTGAGGAATATTATTTTATTAACGAATAACTTAGTACAATTTCACTAGTATCTATATATTCTCCAAGCACTGCAGTTTTTTGTTGTAAATAAAAAACGGTATTATAATTCAACATACTTATAGTGCACCTAATAATCTATCAAAGCAAACAAAATTGGATAGTCTACGAAGTATGAAATTCCATAATTATATTAGTCATATTATATTATACTGATTTGATCACGATACGTTTCGATATGGCCACATTGATAAATACACAATATTTTATCTTATTTGTCGAGTATAATTATCCAAACAATCGAGCATGTTTTTTTTCGAAATATTATTGACTGTTTTAAAAACAATTTTGGCAACGAAAATTGCGCATTTCCGGCTGTGTGTAGGTTGAAACTTTACCGCACAATACTTCTATAATGACGCGTTTTAAAACAATATGGTCGTGGGTGAAATATTGTAATAACAGTTTATAAAAATACGTCTAAACAGCGCACAAACGAAATATCTATAAGATCAATGTGACCGCATGGATGCTGTTTATATACATATAATATTGTATTGAAAACACACACACACACACACACGCATAATATACCATATTATCTGAAGAATAATATTATTCGAGTGAAAATAGTTCATTATTTCAGTTGACGCCTACGAATTGGTTCCCAAGTCCAAAATATCAAATTGGTACCCGAGTAGCTTATAATACATAGGTAACATACACATTGCTTCCAAAACATTTTAATGTTAATACGAAACTATGTTAAAATAAACTTTATCAATTATTATAGTTAAAAATTATTGTATATCCAATCGACAACAGTTTTTTTCCAGTTTCACCCAAATTTAAAAGTGCATAGGATATTAAGGTACGATTAACACGATTATGTTTTCAGTTAATTTACATAGAAGTATATAAGTATTATGTATTTAAATAAACCAAAAATCAGATTTTGGTAATTTTAAAGGTAACATCAATTTTCTTAAAAATGTTCAATTGTTTAAAAATATTATTTTTAAATAATTTGATATCATTCAAAATTAATGTTTTTTTTTAAATTGTTATATTTTTAAAATTATTTAATTTTATAGTAATAATTTTTTTAGATCTTCATTTTATTTTTTAACGATGGTGTAGTTTTTACTTTTTAGTATCACATCACAAAGTTGAATATTTTGTTGAAAATTTCAACACATTAAAATTTTGAATAACGCGTGGTCTACAATTAAGATATTTCACCAAATTTTCAGATTCTGAGTGAAGCAACAATAAATCTACTGATTTTATCATGATTTTATATTATGTGTATTTGTGTGTGTGTATAAAACAGAAATAGTTTAAAAATGCTCCGATTTTTAAGCAAATTGTAACTAGTTGTATTTGAGAGAAGTCAAAATAAAAAAATTTCCTTTAATTTACATTTTTTCGAAATATTTATGCTATTATTTCTTACACATAGAAATATGTAATATTATTAATTTTAAGAACGTTTTAACTCTTTTAAGGTTATTTATAGATATTATCAAAGTTAAAATTTTTTATAATATTACAATACATTTCGATTAGAATATTTTTGAAAAAAATCGTCAAAATCACAGGAATTTACAAATTTTTTGCAATTAAAAATTTATAGCATGTGCAATTTTTATAACTAAAGGCGAAAAAATTAATTTAAAGTTTTTCATAAAATCTAAATAAAATACATGAGCTTAATTTTTTTCAGACTTATAAATTTAAATTTGAACAAATTTACAAAATGACGGTACCTATTTAAATTTTGAATAACAATATTCATTCAAAACAAAGGCGTAATAAATTAAGGGGAATACGTGAGATAGATCTTCTCCAGATCCTTATTTTACTAATATTTTTCTATATTTTTTTATTTAATAGTAATCCAACTATAATATTATCTATGATTACGTTCTTAATAGAGTTTATGATTTTTTTCTTGGAAGTAATAAACTTAACAGTTTTCTACCAAAAATAATTCCTAATTATTACGCCACTGATTCAGAAACATTATAATGTGGGGCATAGAACTTTAACTCAATTTATTATACGTAATACGCATAATGATATTTTTAAACGAAATGTTTTTTGTTAAAAACGAATTCAACCTACTGTAGTTATATTATACTAATACGAGTAGTGAAATAAATTACTTTACCTATAATAACAATATCAAAAAACATAACATACATAAAATATACTTAGTGATACAGGCTGATCGCTGATAGACCGTTCAGAATCGTTTTTTGTAGGTATACAATGATTGATTATTATTAAATTCAAATTCAACACATCCATCACGGTGACCCACTCGACAACTACAGTACATCGGAGTGATATATCTAATGCCCACCTTTTGTTCTGGTACGTTACATAAGTCACCCGCAAATCCAAGTGTCGATGTACCATAAACTATGTGTTGTATTATGTGAACCTATAAATAGTTTGATTTAAATAAAACGTCAAATTTAAAACAGAAAGAACATACCTTCTACTCTACTATATATAGGTATATACTAATAGAACAAACTAAAAAGTATCCAATACACCCGTATAGAATAGGTAGTTAATAAACATTGTTCATAATGATTAATAATAATCATATTTAGTTTTGGAAGGTAAATATATTGTAAATGAGTTATTGAAAACAAAACAAAATAAATGTTCATCGTCGATCGTTGGGTATCACGGGAACGAATTATTTATTTCCGATTGGGTAATGATTTTCAAAAGTGTAAATTTATAAAAAAAAAAAAAAAAAGCTCCTTTGACGAGAACAAAATATATAGCCAATCGGTAGTACGCTGTAACAGTGCATTGTATTACATTTTTAATATTCCACCCTCTCCCCACACATTAACCTTGACGAAATCACATTTTAATATTTCAATAATTGGCAAACTGAATATAAAATTACGTACACTGTGTATACCTAAATTGTATAGTAATGTAGTAATTTTGTGTGATTCTACATATTATTATTATGATATTTATTTGCACAACAATAGGTCTTAGACATTGCATAATACGTATAACATTTTTGCACGCTTTTTTTATTTAAATTTTAGGATAAGGTCATCGTATTTTTTCGTTTTTTTTTTTTGTATTATATTTTCGAACTTCGATTTTTTTTAAGTTTAAAACAACTTTTGTTATCTTCGCTATTTTTCTGAAACAAACTGAAAACTGTTTTTTAAATTCATATCAGATCACATTATATCACGTTCCATTATTGGAAATAGAATTAGCGTTTTTCAATCGAAAACTTAAGACCTCATAGTCACGACGAGGATCCGTCATCCGTGCGTCATTTTCTTGTGTTTTCATAAAATACATTATAATAGTATTTTCAGCAAAAAAAAAAAAAAAAATGTTTTCGTGATTGTCACACAAAATTTTAGATGTTGTTAAAGTTTTGTTCACGCATGTGTTCCAGATCATGTACTTAAATAAAAAATCCATCATTTCTGATATTTTTTGGGATTTTTAATACTCAGGTAGGTAGGTGGGTACATTATATTTACTCGCAATATTTACTATTTATAATATATTCAATCAATGTCATACCATACACTCAGCTTTATTTAACTTACATTTTTTATTCTTATTCAAACACTTCGACTGCATGAGCTATTCGATTTACATTTGATTAATTATATACCTAATAATTTTTTATTTAAATCATATAACAACAATAATTTTCAATAATATTATTTTATTTTAGTTTTATAAAAATGGTCATAGTTGTAACACGGAGTCATTGAGATGGGTATATGTGTGTAAGTTTTTAACTCCATTGTATCCAGTCATCTTTACGCTTATCATACAGTGGGTCACAAGATAATTTTTTTAAAATTTAATTGGCACATTCACTCATAAATATGATTAAAGTTCGGAGACAATACGTTTTTACAGTTACGTTTAACATCACAGTGTTTGTTGTAACACACACACATACGTCGTATTGTAGAATCATAACTATTGTATTATTTTGATTATAAATAAGGTTTAAAATTTCAGCACATTTTGGGGAAAAAACGGCATTTTTCCAAGAACACTGCAGACAATTTGGAAAAATTAAAGAATATATTACAATACATTTTTGAAAAGTTTTTAACATTTGTTAAAATAATGTATTTTTTTTTTAATAATTTGAAAGTATAGAAAAATCACAATATCAAAAATAAATATAAGATTCATTTTCCTTTTCGGAGAGGGGCTGAAGTCAAAAATCAAAGCACTCTATTACTACTCCAAAACGTGATGACAAACACAAAAAAACACACACACACACGTCATTGTAATCAGTAAATTCATCATTTCGTTCAGAATTTAAAATACATGTTTGGAAAAAAATTCAAAGCAAAATTAAAAGTGCCAAGTAAAAATAATGTAGCTGTACTTTATATTATGTGCTATTGTTTCATTTGTTCCCAGTAAAATGCCTGAATATTACTATAAATACAAATATTTATTTTAGATGTCCTAAGTTTGTATTTACTTTTAAATTTTCAATTAATTATTAATACCATTTTGTTGATGAATATTTTTTCAATAAATCTTCTAAACCTTTCACAAAAAAAAAAATCGTTTTTTAATATATGCATTAGGAATGGGTTCACTGTCGGATAAATTAATAATTGCTAAAAATAATAATTATACTCTGGACGGTGCATATAGTATGATAGTGTACTTACAAATTAAATAATTATCATAATATTCGCCTTTTTGGCAAGTAATTAATTTTTTAAAAATGTAAACAATACAATTATAAGAATACCGATAGCAATGTAAAATAAAATATAAAATTTAAACGTACACAAATAATAAGCCATAACTCATAAATTATACATTTGTATGAATCACTTTTTACGATGGAAAATATTTGTATCCGAAATCTGAAAAAAAAAATCTCGAGGCGTAGGTAGTAAGTTTAAGTTTAATATTGGTCGTATAATGCGACCCATCGTTTCGTGAAATATTGTCAATTTGTATACCCGTTTTATTATATATCATATTATATTTATATATATATATTACACTATTTTATGTCAAATCACCAAGTGAATGTAAAGAGTTTTATTTGGTTGAAATAAAATGGGTAAAAATTATTGCTCATAAAATGTTTTGGGGTTCATAATCAAACTTTATTTTCACAATATGTATTCATTTCATGCGTTCGTATAATAATATAATACGTTCAGTCACTGAGAAAGTCAATGAGTTTTTCAAATCTATATGTTGTTATTATACTGCAGGCATTGGCAATCTTACGCAACGGCACAGTTATTTTCGAAGCCATCCATTATATTATAGTGCATAGGTTATATTTTTTTATTAAGATTTTAATTAAATAATTGTTTTCGATGGTATCGAATCTAAGTCCAGAAATTGTATTCGACGAATCGCTATTAAATTTTATGGATTTAAAAAAAATAATCCATCAAGATTATAAGTATTATAGGTACACCGATTCATTATATTATGATCGGACTTCGGATGACTTATGTATAATATATAAATAATATTAATTAAAACAAAACAAAATCAATACAAATAACCATCTCTAAAAACAATTATTTTAAAACTTTGAAATTGGCAGTGGAGCCTATAACCTTATCTAACCACCCCTTAGGGATTGGTTAATTCCTTTTAATATATCAATAAAAAAAAAAATAATAATAATAATAATAATAATTTACGGCGATTATTGCCAGTAAATGCCATAAAAGTTTTAAAAAAAATGACAATTCATTATAAAAAGATAAGTACGCTAGAACGATAATTTTCTGCAACAACAAGATAACAATTTTTTTTTGTTCCATAGTACTGTATTCCATCCTCCTTCGCCACGTTAACATGTTGCCAAAATTACCACTGGTAATTCACGCTATACATTCTCATGCTTGCAAGCCAATGAATTTAGAAATCAATGTCGTTATCGAAGGTATTGGTTTTTTACGTTTAACACATAATATTAACCAAATGAACTAATTATGTGCCTTTAAAATTAAAAACCAACATTTTTCGTAATTCGCTATAAATTTACGATAATTGTAAACTATTTCGAAGTTTTTGGCGATGAAAACAACTATTCGACATAATATTATCTTATTATAATCTACTGACTACAATACGTTCAGCTTGATGCATACTGAGTTAAGATCATTTAAACTATTATTTTCACGAAATCAACTCACAAACGCGTACTTACATTTTAATTGGTCGTTCGTGATAGGTACTTGTGAATTGAAAATAATTCGTGTCCACTGCGTTATATTTTATCCCGTTGTCAATACCCAATAAATCCTAACCATATTATACAGATTCCAACTGAATATCGTAAGAGTTCAGCAGATCGTTATTGCTATAATAATTTTCGTTATGATTTGCTCTATCATACTTCTGAATGCGCCATAATGACATACTATGTGTTGAATGTAATTTGTACGTATATATATATATTTTTTTTTTCAAAACGCATGTTAATTTTTAACGAGTTAATTTAAACAAAATTATAATTATCGATATAAATTCGCTGCGTGTGGGATATGCTTTTACGCGCAACTCAGTCGGTCGAAGAATTGAAAAATATACGATCATAGTGATATGTTGCACTCTGGAAATTTAATTTTTAAGACATTTCCGTGAAGAAGCTTCTAGTAAAAATATTCTTGGAATTTTTAAATGTGCGTAATTTAAAAATGTACTTTTTTTCTCAAAAAAATTACCCAAATTTATTAAATATGTTCAATGGTATTGTAAAAATTGTTTCAGATTTAGAAATTCATATTTTTGGTGGTTAGACTTTATTCTTAATCTTTTTAAAGTTAAGCTCAATAGTTGTTATATATTCATTACTTTCAATTGGAATCCGGTGATTAGAGATAAGGCAGTATCGCCCTTTTATCTAAACGTTTATGTTGACAAAAATCAATGATTTTAAGGTTTTTATAGATGACGCGAAATGTGCAGTTTAGAATTTTTTTTTATTTTCTCCCTAAAATCAGATGTGCGTGCAACGACGAATTGCTGAGCTTTTATTTTCAGAACTATAATTATTACAAGTTACGACAATCGCATACCGGTGTCGCATCGTCAATATAATAACACATAAATTAAGTATATACGTTTTGGCGTTAATAGGCTTATTAATTAATCTTTTATTATTTTGAACGCGCCGTCCCGTTTCGCCGAAGTGTGTTCCGCTACACTTTAATAATAGATGTTTAGGTATAGGTATTATAATCGCTGTGCCGTGACGACATTGTACCGACTACGTATGTATTGTAATTTCAATTTATAACAACAATAGCTGATGTTTTAGCGTTGTTAACCAAATGCTTTAATGTAATGCTCATAAATACTTAAATTTTCAACTTTGATGACTGAGGAGGACCTGAGAAAACGTATTTTCTCTGCGGTGTCGCACAAACGAGCTTTAATAACTCCGAAGAGCCGCTCCGCAGTATTATAGGTACATATAGGTATAATAATGATATAGTAATAATATGTAATGCGTAACATATTGTATTATTACGGCACCACATAATAGTATTAGATATATTATGTATATGATCGTACTTTGCACCTACGCCGATCCTGAAAATTCGATAAATACATTATACGTTACACTCGATGCTTTTTAACCGAGTAATGTAAAATACATTCCGTTTTGGAACGTTTCTTCGTTTGATATTTCGCCTATTCCCGCCATTGCAGGTGAAACTCTCGGGGCTTGGAAATTATTTGCATAACGTATAATCTCCCTGCGTACGGTAAAGACATTACGGTGTCACAAAAATACGTACGAATAGAGTGGGAAAAAAATTGAAACACCCCTATACACTCACACACTGAATTATTGTTATTATACAACGTCTCCAATTCTACGCTATCTAAATTGTAATGTTATGAACCGTCTTGAGTTGTATTCAATTGTTTACAATAATTTAAAGCAGAAATTAAAATATCGACGTATATATACCGTAACCATGCGTTGGTATATTTAACATTTTAAGTATTAATGTTTTTTCAAAATTTTTAATTTAATCGTCTTTCAAAAATTTATTGTATATATTTTGAATTTTTTCAACTTCGTATTCATCGGTTAATCGCCTTTTAATTTTCAACCTACAACTAAAAATGTGGTCGATCAATTAAATTATTCTTTCGTGACTTTTTAAGTCAGTTCGTTTGCGAGATATAACACTTCGAAGCCAAGTATTTTTTGGAGGCACTAGAGTATTTTTCGTTTGTAAATATCAGAGATCGATATCGATCGATTGAAGGTACTGAAAAAGTAGTTATATAAATTCTTTAATGCTATGGTACTTATCTACACCAATTTATTATCAATAAATTATTACCACTGTAACTATTACTACTGTTTTACACATAATGCCCACTGCTCACTGAATACCAACGCATAATGGTAAAACACGTATAGGTACTGAATACAAATAATCGATAATGATATGTACGTTTAGGACAATACAATATTTATGTTACAGCTAATTTATAATATAAATATTCAAAATAAAATACAATGTGTAATACGAATGTTTTTTTTTGTTTTTAGAAAAATTTAAAATGATTTGTAAATAGGTTGAATTTTTAAAATCAAATAGAAACTTAATTTTTTCGCAAACATAACTTAAAAACCTTCACTTATATCAACTTAAAAATATTTATAATATTAACTTATTTTACATACTACTAATGTGTTTTTAATACCTATATCGGCTAAATTATATTTCTCCGAGTTTAATGCATTTATTATTTTGTTTTGTTAGATTGTCATTTAAATAAGATATTATTTGGATTCGAAAAATTCAAAATAAAAATAAAAATGTGAAGTTCGGACCGATCGAGGAAACTTCAAACGCCGTAGTTCATCCGTCTAGATTCTCGAATATCGATGGTGTGGACTGTGGAAGATGGATGTAAAAGGAGAAATCATATCTACAAAGCTGTAGTCAACATAACCGCATAACCAAAAAACGGATCAATCAGAAACAAAATCTCAACGAGATGCACAGAGTTCGAGTCAATAAAGATTATTTGATATAAATTATGTAACTACCAAAATATGATATTTTATATATAATATAAGTAAAAGATATTCGAATAACAGATTATGACGGTTAGGCATATATTATTGTATTGTAATCTAAATATTGAATTTAAAATAATATTTTCATATTTTTTTCAGTGGGACCAGAATAAATCGTAAAAATACCAATAAAATGTAATACCACTATCTCCATAATATCCGATATCAGTCGTATCCAGTGGTGGACGAATCGGTCAATGATGGACAATACACAGACCTACATTTTAGGAGATGCTCAAATTGTTTTTAACCAGAAACCGGTGGAATGACGGGAGGAAGAACTCCGTAACAACATCTCAAATAATTTTAATTTCAGGCTCCTTTAACAATTTTTAAATCACATAAGATATTTAGTCAAAAATTATGAATTTTCACATAAGTATTTATGTTATTAAATTTTTGGTAATTTTAACACTTTTAAATCTATTTTCCTACAATACAAATAGAATAGGTATGTTAAATAACAAAAAAAAAATGTGAAAACACACATATATATTTTTTTTTATTTTTGCTATGTATCTACTCATTCAGAACTGATTATTTAAATTATTTATAATATCTCGTTGAATATTTAAAATAGATATATTGAGGAATCTTTATTGTAACTGTAACATATTATATTTATCTTTATCCAATTGTTTGGCACATATATTACTGTATATATCAACTTGAACAACTGCGCTCGCATGTTAGCTTACTTTAGTAGAAATTTCAAGTAATTTAAACGAGTTTTAGAAAAAAATCACTTTTTGTATGGGCATACCAAAAGCATATTATTTCGTTAATGAAATTTTATTATGATAATCAATGTTTTTATCAATCCTTTCTACAAATCTAAGATGAATTCTTTCAAAACATAAATACTAAAATGTTTTATTAAAATAATTGATTAATAATATTTATCGGAAAACATAAGATTAAAACTGACTTGGATTTTTGGGAGTTCAGATTAAATTTTCCTTTTCAAATTCACGACTATGACAAACTATGATATATATATATATAATATGTACATTTATTTGTTATTAGTAAACACAGTTGAGCAAATATTTATCTAAATAAGTATTCGAATAATTGTCTTTGAAAATTATAGTAGGAAAATATATTTTAATGTAAATAGTGTTTAACGTCTGTGATGTTACTTTTTTTTTGGCATGACATTACTTGTTATTCAGAATAAGTACAGTCTTATGCATATGGATGTTTGTTGACAGTATGTGGAAACTTTTAGGGGGTATGTTTTATTTGGAAATATTTCATCAGTGCCATATTTTAGCCGAACAATGTATTAGATGTATGAAAAGTTTGATGTTTTGTATTTTCGTCAGAACCGTATTTATTCCGTAAAATATTTCATAAGAACGGTATTCCTACCGAGGATAATAAACACCGAGATTAAAGCATTTTAAAATATATCACATGAAGGTATTTTCCAAAAATAATCTTGGATAAATCTTTTAGTAGGTAGCTAATAAGTTATAACTAAATAACCATAAGGAAAATAAATTTTCAAACTATACTGACACAGAAATGTGAGAATGTGCTAAAATACGTTCATTAAAAGGAAAACACACACTGAAAGTTACAAAATACCTATCTATTATAAAATATTTTTAGAATAAAAAAGCATACAATAACTTTGCTGTAAATTAAAGAATTTTTTTTTTTTTAACACAATATTTGGATGAAGTAGTATGAAATAATAATGATATAATTAAGTTTAAATGTATTAATATTATATTCGATCATTTCCCCCTCAACAGCATAAATAAGTACGCAACGCCAGTGGCGTGCTCAGCTTTTTAATAGGGGGGGGGGGATATTCATTTTTGACTTGTTATAAACCCTACATTTTTTTTTCATATATATAGATAATAAGTCATTACGAAATCCAAAGGGGGGAGATATGACACCCTGATCACCTCCGTGAGCACGCCACTGCGCAACGCGGGTGTCATTGTATATAATTAAATAGTACTTTAATACTAACCTAGGATATATGTAAAATAAAATATTTTGAAGATCACAAAAGTGTTAATTAAATATGATTTTTAAGTTATTTTTAATCGTATACAAAATTATGTATGAAAAAACGCTTCTATTCAATTAAAAATTAACTGAATCGTGGGCATTACTAAACTAAATAAGTAGATATAGCGATCTGTTCATAAAATATTTATAATAGTATTATGTTGATACGTAAATACAGTTACTTATTACTACGATATACAATTTTGTCAACCGAAATTACTGGGTATTGTAATTAATTTTATTTTTATTTTTAAAAGGCCTTTTCACACTCAAAAAACAAGCGTAAAAGATTAAATGTTAAAACAAAATAAAATTTAGTTAATTTAGTCAGATTTTAATTTCTAAGAAAGATTTAAATTCAATAAAAATGAAATACTACCGATTGCGTAAATACAAAATATATATATTTTTTTTATATAAACGATAATAAATTATTATTGTAAACTTTGCAATCAAGTATAATATAAAAAATAAACTAGAAATTAAACTAAGAAAGTTATTTTTAAATTTTATGAATATAATACATAATACTATTTAATACATCATTATATTTTGTAGTTTTACATTTAAATGTATTTAAGTTTAATACGTTTTGTTCAAATATAAACTACTTCGTATTGGTTAATATTAATTTGATAAAAATATATTTTTACTTTTTTTCTTTGTTTTGATTACATATTTAGTTTTATTTAAATTAAATTCGATTTTAGTGACCATGCAAAAAAATGTATAACAAAATATTTTTATTTTGAAATAAAACCTCGTCAACGAAAACATTAATATACCATCTCTATTTTGTTTAGTACTTGTCTATACTGGTAAAATATATTAAAAATATTTTGCTTTTTACTGAATAATAATAATAAAAATATTTTCAAAATAATTTGAATCAAAACATTTTGATTAAAGTGCTGTAGGCTACTATTCGGTATTATTACCATTTGTTATTCTAATAGTTTATAAAATATAATAATAATAAAATGATTGGAAAAATTATTTATTCGCGAAAGTGAAACGACAAAAGGTAATATCCATATTATTACTAAATATTGTCGATCATTTTTTTGCAGTCATAAACAAAAAAAAAAAAAAAAACCAATTATTTTTATAACGTGAAATAAATAACGATATTACGGGTACTTGTTAAGTTTCGTAAAATAACGAAACGTGTACACCGCTGGAAGTTTCTTGGAATAATTGGATACAAGCGTGAACAAAAATAAAAAATAATATTATACAAACACAATATAATGTTACAGTTTGACTTATTGTATTGTATAAATTATCAAAGGCAGGATGTTGTGAACTTAAGAACGTACACATAACTATTTGTTGTACAATAAAATGGAAACGAACAAACCCATTAACTAATGTCGTTTTCTTTTCTTTTTTTTCAGATAACAACGTTGACCGTTTTCAGACGATTTGCTTCGGAAGTCGTTTTCGCCACAACGTAAAATCGTCAAACAAAGGCGTGTTATTTCAGAGGACCAGAAACCTGATTCGACTTCAAATAATATGGTTTAATATTTTAAAAAAACCTCTGTTATTGCTTTAAGACACATTTCGTGCCGAATGACGACAATGATACACAATGATGAACGCTAATTACGTATAATAATTATTAACCTGTCTGCATGGAACGTCCATATAATAACCGACAATATTACAACAACTGTGCATTAGGATGACATTGTTATAATATTATAACATTAATATAGGTAGAATGATAAATGATTTTGTACTTTACAATTAGTAAAAAAATATTAAGGTCTATCCATGTTTGCTTCAAAGTCCCATCTTGTTTATATCGTTCCATTGCCCACTCCAATGCACCCCGTGACACCACCAACTATACGCATAACGAACCTGTAAGGCCTCTAATTTCGATTGCCAATGCAAATCCTATACCTTAAACGATTTTTTTTATGGATCTATAATTGTAAATAATTTCTTCATTATAAATTATTGTAATTGTATATTATATGTTATCTTAAATTATTGTGTATGTTATAAACTCTAAAGGGACCAGCTGATAAAATTAAAATTGAAATACTGATACTTTAAACTTTTTACATTTTTTCCCAACTTTTAAATCAACAAAACCAATTTTTTCCAATAAAATATAAATGAAAATGTTATCTTACATTATTATCTCTGTATAGAATTTTATATCGTATCTCATTTGATGTAATTATAAATTCTTCATCAAAGTATTTGAACTTTCGATTGGGTATAACTGTGTGTATTGTATAAGACACGCAGAAAAAATAGGTTTATTATTTATTATCATATGCGCTCCATTCTCCATTAGTATACTAATAATATTTCTGATGCATTTTTTACGATAAAATAGAAAATATTATATGATCTAAAAATAAAGATTATTCGAAAATTAATACTTAAATGTTTTTAGATAGTTTGAGAAATAATTTAAAATTCGTATTTAATCATTCAAAAAGTATTCGAATACTTTTACTCTTTTTCACTAGGTACATTATTGAAAATATGCAATACTACAGTAGTATTGTTTAACTGCAATGCTCACCTCTGATTAATATTATTATTATAAAAACCATTAATGACTTGAATTTTTATTCGAACAAAATTTTTGTAAATACTAAGTACTAACATGATGTATACCGAAGTCTCGTTTTAGTTATTTATCATAGTTATAATTGTAATATACACATTACACGCGTAAATCATACGATGTGGTAAAATATTAAGTGCGCACCATGATAATCAATAGAGTTTTAATTATAGTTGTATACAATAACGCTAATGGTTTAATCAAATTGAATTTTGCACCTCAAACTTGATGACGACAGTCTATTTTCGATGAAAAAAAAATAAACTTATTTTTTGCTTAACCGAATCTTATAGTGTTATTTACTCATCGTATATAGTGTAATTCAGTCACGTTTTTCAACGTTTACGCTTTCGTTTTTACTTATCTGTACTTTTGAATCTATTAATGTTACTTTCGAAAAATCAATAATGTCAATGTTTATAAAAATACTTGTTATAAACCTATAAAAATTGTTTTCTTATATAATTTTATATTTTAAACAATGCGAGTGTATGCGAAGTATGACGTATTGGTTTTACAACTATGTGAAATGCTATTTTCTTTTTTTTAATTATAAAATTTTGTAGTAAAAAGAACAGTAAATTCTCAAGTTAAAAATTGAACTTTAAAACCATTTTTTCCTGATAATTTTCTCTAAGCGTAAATAAAGAGCACGCCTAATGTAAAAAGTGCGATGTGAGGAAAAATGTCAGTATGTAAGCCTAATTTGAAGCTTAATTCATATTTCTTATTCATTTTAATATTTATACAATTCGAAATATATTGTTTTTGTTACAATATTTTTATGCTTTTCATGGACAAAATAACATTTTTTCAAATGCGGTTTCTCGCGTTGTTTCAAAGTTGTTTGAAAATTGTTCAAAAAAAAAATAATAAAAATAATAATAATGAATTAAACTTGATAGAAAATATCAAGTTAGCACAAGTTCTACTCATAGTCGAAAAATATATTAACTAAAGTGGTAATTTCTGTGTGATGGCCTTACTATTAGATGTATCAAATTATTAGATAGTAAAACAATAAGTATTTATTTATTATTTATTTTTTTGTATGACTTCAAATATATATATAATTACTATCGACTAATATGTAATATGAATAATTAAAAAATATTTAATCATTACTAAACATGTTCTTAACTCAAGAAATATGCACTAAAAACACGGTAAAATAATTTAAGTATGTACTTAATATTTTAATAAAATGTTTTCAATAGGTATACAAATATATAAACATGTTTAATATTTTATTAGTCGTGAAATTAACTTGTACACGAAATACTTTTATACCGGATATCCGCAAGGAAAACATCCTTGTATTATAATTAAGTATGTATCAAAAATATTAACAATTTTGTGGTAACAAAACATAATGATTTTGTGATTCCGTTAAATTTTAAACATAATTTGTAACAGAATAAGTCTAGTAACAATAATCGAAAATTAAACGACAGTCGTTTGGTTTTATAACTCTGAGTAAAACTGTAACCGAATATAATTTTTAAGATCATGGTTTGGATTACTTCTATTATATTACCTACACAAAAGTACTTAACAAATGGCCAATGGGAAAAATACATTTTAAGGGTATATGAGTATATAGTATATTTTGTAAACACAGAATGAACTTAATTTCTTGTTACATCAATTTCGCATTAAACATACGAAAAAGAAAGAAATATATCGCCCTAAAACGTAATTAGCTTGACGTTTCTCTTGTCTTTCACATCGAAAATTAATTTTTCACGTGTGTCCATGTCGAACAAATTCCGAGTAAAGGTGAACAAATTCAAACTAATCACATACTAAATATTTGTAAAATCAGTTTTGATTTTAATGAGCAGTAGAAACAGGCTTCAATAAAACACAATAATCTGAAATACTTGAAAAATGTTTTTCCGACTTCCGTTTAAGAGTAGTTACAATGCTAAACATTTGATAATTAATTAATGTTAATGCATAGATTATACACAATAATAACTAAAGACATTTGTATGCATCTAAGATCACCAAAAACATATTTTTGAAGAAAAACTATTTCCTTGGTAATATTTTAAAGCTTTTTAAAATTTATCTTACACCAGCCTCCATAAAGATCAATGTTATATAATGCCTAATTTCAGTATTATAATTACAATAATCTACAATATCATAATTTAAAAATATTATATAGTATATAGACAGATAAAAAAAGTTTGTTGTTGTAGTACACAGTTAATAAATAAATTAAATAATGACAGAATATTTTCTATTTTTTCGTTACTTGTTAGTTTAGATTTAGTTATTCATAATGGTAAATTATTACTAATAATATTATACTTTTAATTTCAATATACTCAAGTAGGTACTTAGTTTAATTTATATTTATTTTGGAATGATGTAAATGTAATAATAATTAATATAATTTAAGTGTAAAAATTATCATGTTATATAATTATTATTATGGTATTGAATTTTAGTTGAATTAATAGTACAATTTGTAAATATTTTTAATTTTTTTATGTTGTATATTGATTTGTTATGTTTAGTTTTATATTATGTGTATTTGTAATATTATTCACTTAGTAGGTACTTGCCTGAATAATACTCACATATAAGTTTCTTTAAATTAAGTTAAATATTTATAGAATATTTTAAGTTTAAATGTGCCTTCAATGTCATATTTTAATATTTATAATTAGGGCTGGAATTTATATGTAATAAAAAACCAAAAATATGTAAAATATATGTAATTAAAATGGACAAAATATATAGTATAAAATAAAAGATATGTAATAAGAAAAATTTAAAATTATGTTAACGTCTAAAATGAAAATGAAATTCTAAATAGTTTTTGAATAATATACAATTAATTGTTTTTAATTTCTAATCAATTTAATTTAAAAAATATAAAAATAAAGATATTTTCATAACCACGCGAACACCAGTACTGACACTATTGAAAATTCGTAAATATATTTTGTCTAATAATTTTTGAATATAAAGTATAATCTAATATCATGAATGTATAGTTATCGAACAGAAACAAATAAGATAAACTATAAACAAGTTATTAATATTTAACTAATACTTTCATATACTTATTTCCTATATGCATTGTACACTACACTTACAATTTTTACGAGTACTATTATCGAAGTATAAATGTATAATACTACTAAATCACCAAAATTTTCAAAATTTACGAAATATGTAAAAACATGTAAAATAAAATATGTTTTATTTTATTACAAATCACGTGAAATGAATTTGTCATTTGCAATACTTAATAATTTATCATGTTTTAGTAAAAATATGTATTTACATACAAATTCCAGACCTATTTATAATTATTCAGTAAGTTTAACACCCAAATAGGCTATATTTATCGTAGTAAATTTTACTATTATTTCATTTTTAGCTTTGGTTATATAATTTAATTTATGTAAAGTATACATTGTAAATGTTATAAAAAGTGCAAAAAATAAGGATTTCTAAGTATACCTAACTTTGTAATATTAATTTTAATTATTCTTGATATTTAATTTAACCGACTTAAGAAATTTTAGATCAATAATCTGTTGTACTTATATGTTCTGATTACAGATTTAATTAGTTAGGTAATGATGTTTTTTATCGATATTAGGTATTGTCTTAATGCCTTATGCGTATAAGATTTAACCTTATTTTTTATTCTAGTAGTATCTTATAGTAGTTAACAAACAAATTAATTAAAATAGTTAATATTAGCTATATATTTTAAGTAAAACGTTTTTTAGTAATTTAATAAAATACAAGTACATAAATACCCAGCCAAATACATTATTCTAATTAATTCCTGATTTTGTATAGCTATGATAATTATTAAAACGTTATAATGGATATAGATACTTTGTTTATAGAAGAAAAAAGAAAATATTTTTTTAAATTTATTAGAATATTTATGTAGATATTATAATTAAATATTATTTTAAAGTTCGACAAATTTCGAAATATAAGTATTATATTTATAAAATTGTTGTATTAGATTTGTATTACTTTTATAAATGCATACAACTGATTTTAGATTCATAATAGTTAAATTTTTTTTTTTTTAAGTATAATACAAAAAAAAAACATAAATTTGAGTATTTTTGATATTGTTTTAAGTGTTATAACTTTATAAGAATTAAATAGTATATCCACGATAAAGCATGTATTAGATTTTTAAGCTTTTTGACCTTATGAACCTAAATCGAAATAAAACTATGAAAAATTTAAAAATTTAAATGTCCATAAATACCTACTAACTCTAATGAGCTCAGAAGGAGCGAAAACAATTTTATAAATCTATCACGTGCTAAATAATAACATAATATTTAGTAAAAATTTCAATTATCTATGGTTATTCGTTCTTGAAAAAAAATCTTTTTTGTAAAAAACTGGTATTGTGGGAGATATTCTTGTTTTCCATAATTTTTTTTTTTGTTCTTCCTGATAATTTTAAAAAAAATCTTGTTATTTTGAACTATCTAAAGTAATAAGTAGGTATATCTAATGATAGTTTTTCACTAGAAAACATTTTTATGCATTATGGCCACACATAAAATCTAAAATGAAAAACTTTTTTTTTTATTATTTATTTGAAGAAATCTACAATCTATACATGTTCTTAGTAGAATAAGAAGGTTTGATAAGTGACAAGTAAGAATGATATGAATAATGAGATTAGGGAAGATACCCAGTGGTAACACCCTATAAAATGAAAAACTAATGGAATAAATTGAAGAGTTTTCTAAAAGTAACTGTCATATAGTAGAACTTAATAAATAATTATCACGGTACTGAATGTCTGTCTGTCTTGGTGATCCAATTTGTGGCTCTCGAAGCCTTTTTTTTGGGACCAAAAATTCATAAAATTACAAAACTTTACTCATGAAATGTTGTCATTATTTGGTAGTACGTATACCTGTAAATCGGTATTTTTTACTATACATTTAATAAAGTCTAAATCATGAAACCGTATTTACGATTTGTCTAAAAATCGAGTTTTAGATTAACCACCACAAAGTGTTCAATTGATATTGAAAAATAAGCTTCTGAAAAACAATGTCAATCATCAAATTAATTATCTAAAGTATAAATATAAATAAACTGATCACCATATTATATGTAAATATTATATTATATAATGTAATCAAGAAGTTCCATCGCTGGATGGATTCTTCGCTCAAGTCATCAGTCCCTTTTATTTTATTTTATTTTTATTATATTCCTATCTTATCAACACTTATACTCATTGTAAAAAAATAATATATTTACAGATTGTATAATAAAACAAATTAAAAACAAAAAAAAAATATAATGTAATAGTTTGTGCGTTATAATATAATATGTTTGTAATAAAATAAAATATAAATAATATCTTTATTTTTAGCGGCTCCAATGATTTTATGAAATTTTAAATTGGTCCACCAACTACAAAAGCATGGACCACATTGCACAAAATAACCAATATTTGTGTGTATAATTGTAGCTATAAATTCTAATATCACATTATTAATACCTAAACTCTGAAATTTTATGTCACAATAGCAAAGCCTCATTGTACTTGTATTTTTTAATTTTATATTGGAAATATAATTAAAATAATAGTTAGTAATTTAATAAGTTCCAAATTCTTATAGTTTTAATATTATATTTAACAAATTGTGTGTTATATAATTGTATTATTATTATTGTATCAAATTATTCTATATTTATATAACTAGAGGTTTTGGATTTTGGCACATACTTACACCACTCAACAACCTCCATATTTATCTTATAAAATGTTATTTATATCAGTTCTAAATCACATTATTTTTACATCAGTTTTTTTTAGGAAGTAAGTCACTGTAATGTATGTATTCAATTTGGATTCAATCATTGCATAAAAAAAAGGTTCTCAGTGAAAAAAATCTGTCAATCTATAATACTTTGTAACATATATTACTTATTTTATGATAAATGTGTGTATATATATATTAATTAATATTAATATTATGTATTCGTACATAATACAGCTAGTTCACTTTCAGTAAATTAGTGCAAATTTGAAATTAAAATATTTGTAAAAAAAGCTTTGTATATATATTATATATAATATGTTTTAGACGTTTTGGTTATAGTATTAATTACTTATGAGAAACCTTGTATTGTATTTTCAACCCTAAGCTATAGAAATCGAGTTTTAAAATATTTTAAGTACAAAAATATTCAAAAAATTGTATGACTTTATCTATATATTTTCAAAATTGTTTTTTTGAACATAAATATTTAGTTTCGTCAAAATTTAAACTTCACTTGCTCATAAAAAAATATTTCTGAAGTAAAGCTCATATTTTTCTTAATTTAAATCATAAAATGTATAAAAAAGCTCTTGTATTGTTGTATTAAATCTAACTTTAGGTATGAATTTTAGTATTTTTAAGAATAATATGAATTTTCAACTATAAAATAATTAGAATATTACCGCCATTTTTTTTCACAAATTATTTTATCAATAATTATAGAAAAAAAAAATGAATAAGTTGTTATAACTCTTCTGTACCTTATTGTATTTAGGTGTTTAGTTAATGTACCTATTAAATTTGAATTAAATATCGTTATGTACGAATAACTGGTCTGGGCGGAGACGGTCTACGAGCCTAAGTCATTTTCTAATCGTTTATTTCCTCGAAGTTTTATTTGAATTCTATTTTTATGGTATATTATAAATAATACCCACAATGCTTTGTGTTATCGAGTATCACCTTACTATCAAAATTAATGATTTCGTATTTGAATCTACCTTTAATTTATAAATTAATGATCAAATTTTAGGTTATTTACACACAATGATATGTCATTAACTTACCTGATACTAAGTTTTTACGATTATTTATAAATTATCATTTTACTTTTATAATATTTTTAGTCAAATTTTTCACAATATATTTTTGATGAATAGGATATTATACTTTATTCTTCAAATGTTCAACCAAAGACTTTTTAAGAGAATATAATTTCCTTATTAAGTTGTCATTTAAGTAACGATATATTATACCTTATAAAATTTTTTAATTTCGAGATCCAGGATTTTAGGAATTTTGAAGTAGGTTAATATATAATTATATAGTGTATAAAAACAATAATAAATTGAATATATTATGTGCGTTTATTTTAAATTTCGTGCTCTCAGAATAATGTTAGTAATTATGATTATTATAGCAACACTAATAATACTACATACTACATAGTTTTTTCAAAAAGTATTTAAAAAATGTAGATATACATTGATATTTTTAGAATAAAACAATATTTGTTTATAAATAAATGTGTATTAATTGTATAACATGAAATCAGAAAACAGTTCAAACAGTGTAGGTATGTCATAGCATACCTATTATAATATATAATATTATATTTTAAGATAACAATACTTTTTTAATAAACACTATGTATTTTTAACAGATTACTTTTTGAATTAAACTGTAAAGAAATAACTGTTAAACTATTAATAATAATAACAATATTATAACAGTTCAAAGGAAAATTACAATAAAGAATTAGGCTACAGCCGGTACATTTGGGTGCGCGTTTGAATATAATAGATTTGTGTAAATTTATAATGATTACAATGAATTAAATAAATTTAAAATATTGAACAATAAATAATAAATATAATTGAAACAGTATTGACATTATTTATGCAATATATATTTTTTTTTTTAAGCAACAATTCTTTGACTTATTAAACTATACTTTATAAATATGATAATAAGTATATATTGAATATTAAATTAGACTATATAGATAATTAATTAATGAAACTACAAGTTTATATATTTTGTAACATATTAATTTATATGTCTTTCTAATTTCTATGTTGAATATTTTTTTTTTTTTTTATCTTTGATCTACATCTATAGTCACGAATGACTAATTTATTATTATACAACATGTTACGTGACGTTTGCTTAAATTATCAAGTGGTCCACCTATTCCAAAACCAGCATATTATTTGACTTTAAATAGTTAAAAGCCTCTTAACTTTCACATCGCAAAAGACGTGATTTCATTCATCAAAACATGTTATTAAAAGTGATAATATCTTACGTTTTATATATTATTATTATATTAAGTATACCTAAAAAATGTACTCGTATATAAGTGAATTATTTTTAATTATCTATATAATTTTATAGTGACTACGATAAATTGAATAACCATATGTTTAAAATGTTATTTAGCCTACAAAATAACAATAACTTATGTTTACAGTGTTATTCAAATACTTAAATTAAACCTTAATATAAGTCGTAAATCTAAAACAAAATTATCATATTTTTTAAGATAATTATACATTAATATAATATTATTCAAATAATTTAAACATTATATTATTATCGTTGTACATCATCGACAGAGTTTTGAGTACCTTTGCGATATTATCAAGTTGTTAGTTGATTAATGACCCCAAACTTAGTCGTATTGAAATACATCGATAAATAATTTAATGCCCAAATGTTTAAAATATGTGTACGATCGAATTTTGAATGTTTTATGAATATTCTATACTTAAATCTAAACTTTTATGATTAAAAACTACACTTATACTTAAATCTAAACTTTTATGATTAAAAACTACACTTATACTAATTTCTTAATTATTATGATTATAAACTACACTTATACTAGTATCTTAATTGTTATGATTATAAACTACACTTATACTAGTATCTTAATTGTTATGATTATAAACTACACTTAAACTATTATCTTAATTATTATGATTAGTGATTACAAACTAAACTTATATCTTAATTTTTATGATTAAATAAAATACGATATAATATCTATTAATTATAAAGTAAAATTAAGTACGATATTTACATTATTATGTGTCAGGTGATTTATTTTGAAGTATTTTTTTAGATGTTGTTTACGTTTTGTTGTTGAGCGTGGCATGACAAATGTGAATCACCCAAACATAATAGAGAACCATTTAGCATTACCCGGGGGACACCACGTGGAGGCGGTTCTCGTTGTCCCCCAAAAATATTTTACCCTAATAACCAAGACGAGTGCGCAACAGTAACGATGATAGTATTTGTTCTAATTTCCTATATTCCGCCGAAAATTCGTGACAAATATTGAAATTAAATGACTAGGCAATAGATGAGACGAAAAGTTTGTTTTTTTTCTTTTTACAGATTTGTGTCTGACAATCAAAAGTATTATTATGTCTGAATCACGTTTGAATTTATAATGTATTTTATTAAAGATTTTAAAAATGTACGATATTGAGATAAAAATAATCCACTGTCTATAGGAAATAAGGTTCAACTCTTCACGTTAATATTATCTAATGGGAAAATTAGCATTTGTACTGTAAACGCAACACAAAATAAACACAAATAATACGAAATAAACTTAAAATAGCTCGATTTTTGTTACTGTTGCGATCGCACTATATTAAATATTATTATTATAATAATTTATACATGAACACATTACAGTACAAACGTTTTGAATATTGATTATTTTTCGATTTATGTAAGTAGCAAAATTGTTTTGAATGAAATGAATTACCTAATGTCATTAAAAATGTATTTAATTATATTTGTTTTTTATTTTCAAAGAGAAAGTTATAAAACAATAATTATTAACTATTCGATGATAATGTAATATTAATTATTACAATAATAAATATTGCATCATTACAATTTGTAAGTGATAATATGATAGTACTAAGCTCCTACACGGATATGTATCACTTTTGCCTATACGAGACGCCGTGCTAAATTTATAAATGCAATACGCAACCGAAGTGTTACAACTTAAACGCTACGTCGATTGACTAATTTTACAATTTATGACATGCAAATTCGGTACAGCGAACTTCAAATCTCCACCAAAGCATAATAAGCAATAAAGTGGTCAATAGTCGATCACTACTAACAGTTCCTGTATTCTAATGAGGAGTTTTTTTTTTTATTTTTATTTTGTATCTGATAATGTTATAGTATTATAGGAATGTTTTTCTTTGAGTTGAAATATTTTTTATCATAATAATGTAAACTGCGTAGAAAAATTTTACTTTAGTTCTTAAAAAATAGCTAACTGCGTGTACTTAACAACTTTATGTCTTAAATTAGTTGAAACATTCATATTTTATGATATATCCGCGCGTTAACGTAGGACAGTAGATATACTAGCTAGTAGCTGTGCTATTCCTAACTGTATGTTGTGTACACATTGTTGCGAATTTGCATGTGACTCTGAGAATGGTCTTAAATCTCTATCGCATAACACAAACATCAAACATATAACAACTCGAGCTATTTATTCGCGTTGATCTAGATAATATGAAAAATAAATAATTTAGTATATCAAGAGAGCTATGTGTTGATGATATTTATTAACGGGGTCGAAAGCAGCGCAAATTTTTCATGGGGTACTCGAGAATAGCCGGTTTTATATTGCACGTGATCGCGTGCTGTAGTTGTGTGAGTACTATCAACTAAACGATAATAATGTGAGAGTGTATCTCCAGCACAGCTACATATCCGACAAATGTTATTGCATTCGATAAAATAAAATCTATTTTTTCTTTACGAGAAAATAAATTTAAACAATTTGGTCCTAAACTCTTGACAAAATTACGCGTACCTAACATAATCGGATTTGAATTATCTAAATATTTTTGAAATCGTCATTTTTTTATTCCCAAGTTGTTGTGAGAATTGATTTTTGAATAACCGTTTTATTTTCCTTAAAAAATACACATTGTCATAAATACTCAAAATCTGAAAATCTAAAAAAAAGTTTTCAACACAATTTGAACTGAAATATCTAATCGATTTCCTAGAGGATGATAAACTCAAATCTGTTTTTTTTTTTTTTACAAAATTTAAATCCGAATATTCTACGAGTAAATAGGCGTTATTATTCCATATGTTTAGGTCTAAAATATCACAATTAAATACGCAATTTTGACAATTTAATTGATTCACAATTTATAGTTGATGAGTGCGAATATCGTTTTTTACTAATATATACCGTATTAATATCAGTCTTATAGAGATTTATTTATTTTTTTATCAGTATTCAATTATCAGTGAAACATTTAAATATACGTATAAATAAGTGATTAAAGTGGTTCAACATTTTTAGTTTGAAATAATTAATTTTGTATTCACGTGTTTAACTTAGTTTTGTGTATTTTTATAAATTTTATATTTTTCTATATAAATTGTATATCAATTATATTATTGAATATTACATATATTTATTTTATATATTTTAACTAAAAATTCTATAATTTAACTATAATTTAGATTCATGCAAAGAAAAATGTTTCATTTCAATAATATCTTATATAATATATTTTTACGTTATTATACTAACTCACTAATTAGCATTATAATGAAAAAAAAGTTTCATATCCGAATCAGATAAATCAGAACAATATCATTCAGTTTTTAGACAAGTGAAAGAGTGGAAAGTTAACATAATAATAATGTTACAACAATGGTATTTAATTTATTGTTTTCCTCTATCCATCAACAGAACACTATTGCATCATTTTTTTCTTGAATTAATTTATCACGATATATTCGAGCCCCTATTTTTATGTTTAAAATTATATGTTTTATTATAAACTCTGACGTTTTAATTTAACAACAAATTGGTTAACATTAATTGTATCGCTACGACTACTAAACTCACGTCTATACGTACTCAGCAACAACCGCGCCTTTTAAAAACAATATAATATACCTAACCTAACTACCCAATCTACATGAAGATTAAAAATAAATATAAATATTTTAATATTATCCTTAAAAAATAATTTTTTTTGTGTAAGTCTAATTATACGTTTATTATATAATACCATTAAGATTATATAATATATAATATTGGTACCTTTCAATTTATAATAAACGTTGAATACTGTTCTGTTTATTTGAAAACATCCATATTATCGCTATGACCTATCATTTTTGAGAAGATTCGAGCGATGAAATAATGCATGGTTATTGCCTATTGGTCTATACATCCTTATTAAATATTATCGATATCATATTTAATACAGTTATATTAGTTTATATTAAAGCACATAATACAATAATTTAAATTCAAGGCTATCATAGCAAAATTCCACTCGTTGAACTAACGTTAATCTGGGACTTCAACTACTACACATAAAATGGTGCAATTCATATTATATAATAATATATAATCGGGTGTTTATCTATTATACGAGATCGTGATGACGGTGATGACGGTGACGACGTGGTGGAAACGCCGTGTGTATCGAACTTGACGTTAGCAGTTGTATGATAAGGGTCGTCTTATAAAATTAATTTGACCTCTTATTGAACAACACCAACGCCGCCATCGAGCGATGTCCGTCTCTTCGTGTTCAACCACTATTGTCCTAATATTTTCAATCCATACGTTAATATGACTGTCGTCTCCCGCGGCACATCACTATAGATTACCAGGCTGTAATAGGGAGATTCCGCTCTTCGCGACTTTCTGTCACCCGCAGTAACGGCGCCAGAACCGTTTCAACCTCTGTGTTACACGCGGGAGGTCATTCGAGAGCGGAGAAAACCCCTTTTTTAATGGGTCTTTACATTATAAAACGAAACTGATGACCGAATTTCATACCCATAGCTTCTGCGGTTCCGGCTAGGCGATATGACGAATCATAGAGTCTTTATTTTATACACATACATTAATTAATATACTAAGAGATACTCTTATAGTATATTCAAAGTTGTGATCTTTGATGATGATGTATTGATTTAAATTTGATTTATACACTGCCGTTTATATATTATGTTGTAGGTGATCCGTGTTGACGTAATGCACACAATATAACCACCGTGCAATCGTTGTAAATTGAGATAGATAGGTTTTTATTATTTTATAATGTTTTCATTTTTTTTTTACATTCTGTATTATTAAGTGCCTTCCAGTGGCGGTGCCAGGATTTTTTCTAGGTAGGGCCAATAGGAGGACAACAATTATAAGAAAGGGCCACAAAAAATTAAAAATGAGTTTATTATAATGTCCAACTGTCTAACCTTAGGCCAGTGGTAGGGCCAGTGGTAAGGCCAAGCATTTTTAAGTAGGGCCATGGCCCTACCTTTCCCGTTCCTGGCGCCGCCACTGGTGCCTACGACTCGTTTGGATTTGAAATTTGACAGTCTAATAATTTTATTGCACTCTACACTCTACAGTCGGTATAAATACAAAGTTATTAATTTATAAGCCTTAGATTGCAATAAACAAGAAAAAGGAATACCTACTAAAATAAAGGCATTCGTCTGTTATGTATTACATTTTGTATTGTTGGTTATTAAGAGTTTCAAATGTGTTTTCAAGTGGTATGAAAAATTGGATAAAATATGCTTCAAACTCTACAAATTTTTATGTATTTCTTATTAATTAAGTTGATTTTTAAATAAATAATAAAAAGGATTTTAACTGTCTTGGTGTTAGTATTGTTAACTATTTCTGAAGTTTTATTTGAAAATTAATTTTTGACAGGAAAAGATTTTCAATCAGTTGGATAATAATAAATAATTATTATTATTTTAACTTTAAGTGTTTTTTTCCATATTATGTAAAATCGGAGTATATTATAATAAAATTACGAATCCTTACGACTTAATATATAAATTATATAGGTAATTATATGATATCTATATTTCTAACATAACCTAGGAAATATAGACACTAGATTATCTGAATCTAAGCTATTCAAACGCACTTTCAGAGTTTAAGTTGAAACATTCATGTTATCTTGTCATCAATATCATCATGTGATTATATTTTGTCATATTAAATACGCTGACTCGAAATCAACTGGTGTCTTGTATACATATTCTCGTATCAATATATTATCTCCTTTATTCGTCGGGCGTTTCATATGTAATTGCTTTCACCGGCAAATTGACAAAAATCATAATAATAACTACTAGGCATTACCCGTAATAATAATATATACATATTACATATAGTATCATTCAACCGTCAGTTTATCCATGTAATGTGATTTTTTACTTAATTCTTATAGTATAATTATTTTTGTATAGGCTGATGACACTATTTCAAATGTTGGTGTACACTGAGAGAAAATAGCCGTAATTTTGATTCATTGCACACTATACAATATTCTTACTGTTCTTGTTTTTATTAAACTTTAAACTAAATACTTAATTCCAATGCTCAAGCGTAGTTAACAAAGTATAATAATTTAAATCTTACATTTTTCTAATACAATATTTTTCAGACCATTTTGGCTATAGGTATTATTACCAATTTTAAACACTACCTTGGGTAATAAGTTATAAATACCTAAACTAAAATAGACAGTCTCTTAAAAAGGTAATAATTATTTGTTTCGATTACGATACTCTGTGATCCTCTGTATATATATATAGTAGATGGAGAGTGTACCTCTTATTTGGGGAATGGATGAATTCAATTTGAATTCAATGATAAATAATTGCATAAGAATAAACAGATTTTCTATCTCTATTTCTAAGGATATTTTATAATTTAATTTTACACCTAGCTGTGAGTAATTTATTTAACTGTTTTTATCCACGTTAAAGCCTAATAATGTGTGAGCTATTTTTTTCAAACATATTGTATAATCTATCATATAATAATATTACATCATTAATTCTAACTAATAATTCAATAACACATACCGAAGCATGGGTTTGTATTGCACTATACTTAAAATGGATCTAAATATTTTAGACTCAAAGCGAAAAGATGAATATTACTATTGATATAATTTGTGTTCTTATAAATTTGTATTGTTGTATTTTTCATCACGTTTTGGGTCACTAAAAATGTTTCGATTGTGTACGTTAAGAGTGGTTTTTGATGGAAAATTGTATCTAGTTGGTATTTTGGGAGGCTCAACAATATAAAATCCTTGTAATTTTTAATATTTTTATAAATATATCCTAAAATATAATACTTAGTAACATATTCTGACAGACAATATTCGCTTAAAATATTTTTTTTGTATGCAATGATTTATAATTGAATTCAAAGTTGACACGTACATTACATTGACTTACTTCTAAATTATAAGATTCGCTCAATACATCCTACACAATATATATCAAAGTAGTAACCTACCTTTCCCGATTTTAATTATTTATTTAAAATAATATACGAAATTGTGGACATTTTTAAGTTCTTACATTTTTGGATAGGTAATAATATTATAAAACCATTATTAAATTCTGATCGGAGCAATGAATATATTAATTTATAAATTATACCTATGTGTGATTGAACATATTTTTAGTAGATAAAAAAACCATGATCTTCAATTTTAAGCGTGATTTCTGATAAAAAATTGAATATATTTTTTACTTTATGGAAAGAGTCATGCCAAATACAAAAAACCAACATTTTAGCGCAAAACCAATTTTCAATTTATTCGATTTTTGGTTTTTATTTTGTTTGTTTATGATTTTCAAAAATATTTTTGTATTATTTATTAAATTTATAGGTACATAAAAAAAAAACAATTTCTTCGTCTCTATAAACAAAAATTTAAAAAAATGCCTGCTGTATATTAATTTTTAAGAATATTTTCTCATTGCAGAACAGCACAATATTGAAATTTGTGAACGAAAATTTGCTATGTTGTACATACAGAATAAAATGGTGACAACACAGCAGGTAATACGTCCTCTTAATACCAAAATTTGAATACTGGTAAAAACCATTAAATTAAAAACAAGGAATATCGAAATCGATACAGAAATGTAAAAAAAAACCCACTACTGGTGATAAAAAATGAAATACCGGTATTTCAAATAGATATTGTAATCGGAAAATTAAAACCGGTATTCAGAAAAATTTCAGTATTAAACCTTGCTAAAAAAAAAACTGGAAAATTAAAAAAAAAAATTATTGAAATAAAATTTTTATTATCAAAAATTTGATAATCTAATAAATGCTGAACATTTTAAGAGGACGCAAAACCCACATATAACTTCTCCGCTTTTATTACGTAAAACATACAAAATTTGAATTCAGCAGAACCTTTTTATTGTAACTGTAAATAAAAACATTTTATTCAATTGACGTATAATTTAACTTAAAGACAAGAGCGTTACCGGTCATTGTTTTTTTTTTATAATTATTTTCTTTTCTAAGCAGATTATAAATATCTTGAATAGTAATAAAATTAACTGCAGGGAAATTTATTTTTTTACCCAAACATCTGTATGTATCAAATAAATCCAATTTTCTACCAGAAATCATTCTCAAAATCGAGTATTAACTGCTCCAAAATTGACTCAAAAATAGGCACTAACACACATCAATACATCATTAAAAAATGATAGTCTTGTCACTTTCAAAAATCATATGAAATTTAGACCGATTCAAATTTAATAGGTATATAGACAAATAACGTTTAAAAACTGTTGATTACACATTTAAATCGTGTTAAATAGATTAGTTTATTTTGACAATAAATCAATACAACAATACAACATCAACATAAAACTTATTATATTATATATATATATTATGTCACACAAATTTCGAAATTATAATGGATCTGAGATATTATAAACAAAAGTAGTTCTCAAATTCTTTTAAAGGTAAACACTCATTTTTACAAAGATTATTTAAGTTTTAGAAAACGTATTTTTCGCATAAAGTAAAGGAGTGACGTGAGGATATACCACAAAATATTGATTTACTATTCCACTAATCTAAACTTTAAAATACTAATTTACTATTACTATTTTTTCAAGATTAAATTTTTATATGATAAAATTCTTGGAAAAATATTTCATTAATTAATATGAAATTAAAAATGTATGCTTACATTAAACAATTAAAAACTATTGAAATTATGGATAATTTATTTTTTTTTTTAAAAAACAGTAAAAGCTATAGTGGCTTGTTTTTAATATATAAATTATAAGTGCTATACTTTATTATGTTAATAGAATTGTACGAATCATTCTTTGCTAGGGATAGATTTTCAAAAATTCTGATTAAATAATATTAATAACAAGGAATAGTCATACATAAAATTTGTAACAAGAAGAAAAAATGTATCCAGCCCAAAACATGTATAATGTTTATAAAAATTATCCAAAAAAACTAATATAATTTAAGATAATGAGAGTTTTACCTTTAAAAGAACCGCCTTACTTGTTTATATTATATACTATAATATAACAAAAAGGTTGCATAAAATTTTACATTATTTTAATTTAATTTAGTATAATATAACCGACTGAGCATATTTTAAATGTATAATGGACGTTTACTTGTACTGAAATAATAGGAATGAGCGATTTTAAAGTTGATTAAAAAACAAATTTTATTTTTCATTTTAATTCTTAGATTTGCAAATATTATATTTATATTAATTTGTTTGGTCCTTTGGTATTGTATATTTATATGAACTGATGAAGATCGTATACTTATTGATCTTATATTTTATGATATATTATACATAACAATACAATTAAAATTATGCAGAAAAACGGTAATAACATTTTTAAATATTTGTATATTATAAATATGTATCTATATTTTTATTTTAAAGTTGTTAAACAAATTTTATTTTGTATCTATGCAAGGCCAGCAAGTTAATAATTCTAATAATTTCAACGAATTTTTTTTTTCCAATGTAATGATAGATTCACCAAGATGTCGAAGTCAAAATTTCAAAAGTTTTTAAAATTAATAAGATTAAAACTATTATCTAAATTTTATTATTTAAATTTTTAGTATAATAACGTTCGTTTTCAATCAAAATACTATACTAAGTAAACCAAGTAAAATATGAATATTTATAATTTATATGAGTATATCCTAAAACAGGGATGACAAATTTGTGGCACACGAAAAATCAAAATATTTACTATGTATTTTATATTTTATTTTGAATAATAAATAATAACTTATATATATATATATATATATATATATATATGTATTTCAGAAAATTAAATATTGTAGATCCGTTGAGAACATTGATAATATATTAAACGTAAAATGACGCAATCTTCTTAAATAATTACCATTATAGATTATTATAGTGAATGGACAGAAAAACTTTTTGCGATAGAGAATATTATATTAACGATTTAATACTAGAGACTGTACTTTTATTATTTTAAGAATTTTCAAATAAAGAAAAAATTATTTTACGCATAAAGTTATTTTAATTATAGGTTGGTATCTATAAATAATATTTTTCATAATATAAAATTAAAATCAGAAAAAAACATCTTGTTAATTTTGTCACCCCCGGCCTACAACATTATAATAATAATATATAATACGATTTATAAATAGCTTATAAGCTATAAATATCTAGATAATTTTTCAATTGAAATTTAAACGAACTACGCGAAGCAATCTAAATTTTGACTAATATCCTATATTATAACTATTAAAAGTACCCATAGTATTCTCAAAGCATCACTAAAAGCAGATTTAAGATCCTAAAGAAATAATATAATTATTATTAATTATAATCTATAGGGGTACCTACTAAATTTTATTATTATTATTTTTTTTTTTTAATCAACTTGTTAAAAAATGATTGATGGGTAGTTCTTGAGAACAGATTATCATCAGTGGTTATTTAAAATAATAAAAAAGTGCAAATAGTTTAGAATTTTTAACAAGTCGACCACGTGAACGCAATCTGGTGAACGTATATCGCACATACATTTCTTTGTATAATATATCGATATTATAACGCAAAAAATCCATTAATTTACTAACTTTAAAAAAGCGGCTGCGTTTGATCTTTTTAAGTGGAAGTGTCTTATTTTTTCGGGACTTCCGTCTCCTGTGGCGACGACGTCTTGCGCGGATCTTGAAGCGACGCAGCACAACGTTCATAACGCAAAGTGACTGAAAAAATACACAAAATCATCAGTTCACCGAAGTTTTCAAAAAAAAGATTGTTATTAAATGTATACCATTATTCTCGTCTAAATCTATTGAATTCTTTTTCGCTTAACACGACTAAGAAAAATAATAAAAAGACGACGAAGCCGTTAATCGTTTTATATTCATTTTTAAATTCTTAATTCTAGGTGTTTTGATCAATTTTTTTTTTAATTTTTCAATAACGGTGTTGCGATAACTTTTATAATTTATAATAATTTTATAATGATAAGATTTAATACAGAAAATTTTAATATTCTATTTATTTATTAATTATTTCCAAGACCTGAATTAAGATTTTTTTTTACAGTATCGCTGCCCTCCTAAGCCAAAAGGCAGTAAGCGACAATGTAGTATAGTCTTGAGAAAAATAACTTTTTATGAATCATTTTGTTATTTTTATCACAATATCAAAATAAAATAATAAATTAAAGGCTCTTAGATAACATTTTCTGTAGAATCCAATAATAACACTCATAAATAAATTCTAAGATGCCTCTTAACGCTTCAAATTGCAAATACACACTTTTAACTCAGTGGTGTTAAAACATGTTACGTGTACAACAATGGAAGATTAAAGATAATTATTTTAATACTTCATGGCCGATGGGCTAAATCACAATCACAGGATTAATAACAATCCCTGTTATTTTAACAGTATCTTTATAAATTATAATCATGTATGATAATATAACATTGTGTGATAGGTGCGGCTAGAAAATTATTATCTATATTGAACGAAGATAGTGTATTTGAGTGAGTACTACCGTATAATATGTACCTAGTCAGTTGCTGCTTTTTTGCTTAGTATCATTTATATATTTATAAATACGTATATGTTTACCAGTGCTTTTCAAACTGAGGGCGCCGGCCCCCTCGGGAAGCCGTGAAATATTTATTTTATCTAAAATATTTTCGGTTATTTAGTTATTAAATGACCGACCATGTGATTAATCATTATCGATAAAGTCTAATGTTAAATAACTGTTATTTAATAACAATAAAATTGTTTTGATTTCACATTATTAAGGAATAAAAAATGCTCCTAAAAATAACGAATATTTTGATATAATTAACTCATTTTTCAAATTGTATCGCTTACTGCCTTTCAATTTTGGCTTAGAAAAAACGTAAACACATACAAAATTGTCAATTGTATACCTAGTAAGTTAATAAATAAAATTTGATTATTACCTACATTAACAACAAGTTTGGAAATATACTTATTAGTTATTTCTAAATTAAGTTATATTTCCCTATCTATTATCTTAAACATTATATTATATTATTGATTATTATTGTAGCTAGGATTTTATAGCAAATGCTTTGTTGGCAAGGAATGTAATAAAAAGGCACAATTCTTATATATTATATTATATAGATTCCGTATCGTGTATCATTCTAATCATAATGAAGACCAAGACATTTAGTGAACTTTATTTTGCTTACTTTTATTTTTTTCCTCTAAATATTTTTTTTAATTTTTCCATTACACGTATTTTCTTGAATAATTTTTTTTAATTATTTCCACGAAAAATTTCAATTGTTTCAATAAGGCTGTTGAAAGCGAACCATTTTTAAGGAGTTGTAATTAGGCAATATTCGATATCTATCGTGAGTTATGTGTAACTGTGTGTGTTGTGACTGATCACTAATGTGCGTGAGTTCCCCGAACGTTTTATGTATCAATGATAAACTACGGCTTAGATTCTTGGAAATCAGTAACGTACATACGCGCAGTCACACGCCACTAAATTTTGCGATAAAAAAAATAGTTTTTACATGAAAATCACAAAAAGAGGAAGAAAAATTCACCCAGTACCATGGGCGCAACTAGGGGGGAGCTTGGGAGTGCTTAGCACTCCCAATATCAAAATTAGCACTCCCAAATTTTCTATATTGGTTTTTTACAATATTTGTAAAATTTCTGATTTGCTAATTAATAATTTATGAGTATTGACCTGTAAAATTATTAATATATCAAAATATTATAAATGGAAACTTCAAATACGTATAGTCTATAAGGCGTACAGTATAGGTACATAAATACGTAGAATCAGTAGGTTTTATTTTTAAGAGGACGTAGTACCCGCATGTGTTGTCTCCGTCTTACACACGTACGACATGGCAAATTTTCGTTCACCAGTTTCAGTAGGTACTGTTAGTTTTGATATTAAAGTGAATTGAACTATTATAAAATTTAAAGGTAAGATTATCCAGGGCCTCACGTAGCTTTTTAATGTTATTATTACTTTTAAGTAAGTTATGATCTTTTTGAAACTGCGCATTTTAAAATTATCATAAATTCATAACTGTTAGATTCTTGCAGTTAACGATTAATTGTGAAGGATCTTTTTCTGTAATGCGAAGAGTGAAGAATTGGCTTCAAACAAGCATGCAACAAAAACGTTTTAAAAATCTAGCTTCGATATATTATATTGAAAGAGAAATTACCAATAACATAAATACTGAAAACATATTAAACAAGTTTGCATTAACTAATAAAAGAAAAATTAATTTGTTATAACAATATAATATGAGTATTATTATATTATATACTATAGGTACTATATTATGTTAAAATTTTTTTTATGTATAATAATTTTGCTTATCATAAATAATGGGGGGAGGGCTCTTATATTGTACTATAGGTTTTAGTACTCCCATACATTTTAGCCTAGTTGTGCCCATGTCCAGTACCAAAAGTTTGATTTTAATTTTTAAAACATATTTTAATTCCTTATTCTCTTTTCTAGGTTATGTGGCAAATGGATTTTCGATTTTTTTATTGTTTAATTAGTTTAGACAGAATAGTAACAAATGAATTATATTTCTAAATAATTTTTTTTCAAAATTCACCTTACTTTAGTGTTACTAAATTTTAAATCCATTTCCTACATAACCTAGAAAAGAAAATAAGGAATTTAAATATGTTTACAAAATTAATATCGGAATTTTGTTACTTGGTAAATTGTTCTTTCGCTTATTTATCTAAATGCACGAAAAACGAAAAAAAAACGACCCGCTTTCAACAGCTGTATTCTATTAGACATTAGTCAGATTATTTTCTATTTTCAACGATAGGTTCAATTTTCACCGTGAAAACTATTTAGTTAATAGTTATTTAATACATGGTTGATAAAATAATTAAAAGAATACATGTTACAGTATTATCAAAGTGACAGTTTTAGCAACTTAATTTGGTAAATATATTTTTATAAATTATTTAAATGCTTTTTTAACGATTTATCTTGCTACAAAATCTGCTTCCCAGTAATTGAAAAAAGCAAATAAAAATATTTTTGTCCAATTTTTAGCAATAAATTGGAAAAATAGCTTCGTAATAGTAAATATATTATATTATATTACATTGACCGTCAAATCAGAAATACAATTGATTCGTTCTTATATATTATGAAAACTTGTAATTTTTGGTACTTATACTAATTTTATCAAAACGAATTTCTAAATATTTGATTACGCATTTCTCATACCCGTGCATCATATAATATATTATACTCGAAAATTTTTTTTTTTATTGAAGGGTGGGCAAGCATGAGTATAATATGATATTACATATTTTAATTTTTTTAAAACCGCTACAATATGCTTACGAGACTCAGTTTACTGTATAAAATAATATTTTCGACGACAAGAATATATTATTATTCGCTGCGATCTGAGCCGGGAACCTGACCTGTACAACGCGCATAACGATCATCACAAAATCATAATAATATCATCATTATCGTTGCCATTATTTATTATTATTATTATTATTATTGTTATTATTATTATTATTGCAGGTACAAGTATAATACTTACGAGCGAGTATATAACATGATCTTTTTGAACAACTGATACGAGTAAGTTGTACTCAGTGTTGGGAATTCTTACGTAGATCACAATCACATCGGTAACGCGACAATCCAAACTAACCAGTGGCGCACCCATGATAATATACGTAGAGATGTAGTCTTAGACTTGTGTCTCCAATAAAGGGGCCGTAGCGGCTGCAAAGTCGTCGTCGTCGTCCTCGTCGTCCTTTTCGTTGATGTCGCCGGTTATACTCGATTCGTCTGTGCCTCTGTCACGCTCCTCGTCGTCGTCGTCGTCGTCGTCGTCTGCTGCTGTAGCCGCTCTCCTAGTCGTCGTCCGGTGCTGTTCGACGGTGTTGTCGCGCGCCCGATGATCGCCGCGGTGCTTTCGCTTATCGGCTGCGGCGGTGGCGGCGAAGGTCAGCCGGAGTTGGCCGACCCGTCGTTTCTATTCCTTTGTACGGCGGTCCCACAGGTTTCTCTCCCGGCACACCGGCGATAGCCAAGACGCGTGCTGCAGCCGCTGCAATATGTCCCGTTCCGGATGTACGGGCCCCGCTCGCATCCGGTGGTAAGCTTCGGTCAAGCGCTCGTACAGATTAGCGATGCGCAACACCAGCCTCCTCAAGTGTTCCGAAGGCGTACGTGATCTGCGGTTCCGGCGTCCGGACGGCATGCCCTCAGGAATCTACGATTGGCGCGGCCTGCGTAAGACGGACGACTAGCTGCAGTACCGCGCGAAACGTCGAGAGATTTTACGCGATTGACGATAATAATAAAATTGTTATTTTCGCTATAATATTGTAATAATATTTATCGTACCGCAATATACTATACTGCGGTGCGTAATTATTTATGTGTGCGGTGTGCGATGTCCGGGCGGAACGCGACGAGATGGACGTGAGAGCGTATGCTGCACAAAGGCGGCGGACGGGCTCGGCAGACGAATGTCGCTGCAGGAGCGTTACGCCTGTCGCGCGAGACGTTTCGCGTATACGCGAAGGCGGCTCGGCATACGGTTTATATAGCCGCGCGCGGTCGTCGGGTGGCCTTGTCGCGGAGCCCGCTCGGACCGACGCCGCGCGCCAGTAACACGCTGCGCCGCCACCGTCACCGCGCGAATCCTGCGCACATTAAATTCGTGTGCGTGTGTGCGTGCGACGTCCGCTTGTAGGAGGCGTATACCTATATACGATGTGTCACACAGGATTCGTTCGACGCGAAACTGTCGTATATATATATATTATATACAATTATTATATTATAGCGTGTTGTACCTATATATTATATATATATGTATGTATATATTTTTTTGGCAAACATTTTAAGCGCACTTGGAAATAGACCTCGACGGGGACGAGCGGGCAGCCGTTTCGAGGGGATAAAACGCGTTGACGTAAATCGGCTATATAACTCATCCCAGAACAATATTATTATGACGTATATAGAGACAAAACGCTTATTGTGAAAATTATAGAGATATCGACGTCTATTTTTACGGACATTTTTTCGACATTTTATATATTTGCGAAGAAAACATAATTATAAGCACATCATATATTATAATATTATGAAGTGCGCTGAAAATATGAAGTCGTTTAGTTGTATATATTATTAATTATACATATATATTTATATTAGCTCTAAAAGTAGCTCTAGAGGTCTAGAAGTAAAGCGATGTCCAGTCCGCGCGTCGACATAATATTATTTTACAAGTTATAACGAATATTCGACATCATTTCGTTATTATACGTGACAGCCATCGACAGTAACTGTATGAGATCGCCTATAATAGTCGTTTTGAATATATTTTTTATGACAAATTCGTTACATTTCCTAGGTACTTGAGCCACCTTAAATCAAAATAGTCCTCTTAATGAATATGAGAATATAATGGAATAAAATTATTATAATTATTAATCTTAAAAATCGTTTCTACGTCGACTGCTTCCTCAAGTGTCTTCTCAGCCATTATACAGTATGACAATCAAACATCAACATTCTATAATTCTTTGAAAATTATTTTAAAAAAACACTTATTCTTTTTTTAATGTTTAGATTTTTTCATGTACTGCGTGTACGTATACTATCCACTCATTGGTGTTTGATATACATTCAGTGCAATATATAGTGCACGTGATGTGTGTGTTGGGATAGGAGGGAGGGAAAATAGACCACCGCCGAATTGGATTTTAACTTTTTTGCTGAATATCTATACCTACACCGCTCCGCCCGCCCGATATAGATAGCCAATCACAGCCTGGGGCTTCGGCATTATGCCGCCGTCATCGCATACACACATATACATATACCAATAACAAATCCAGCCAAATCTTCCGCCCGCGTTTTTAATAGATTTAATTTCCCGGAAAATCTCTGAAGTCTGAACTCGAAAAACATATGCGATATTATACCTATATACGTATATACTATACATAACATACGGTTGTGTTTTACTTAACCCAAATCGAAAACATTGTCCCCGCTCGTGTACATGTATTACACACGAATATTTATTGCGTCGTACGTTTAATCAAGTACACCATATTATATGGCGTATTGAGTATTGACATGTTTCATTCACTTACCCCATATAATAGATATATACATACCTATCACCTTTTACTGTTTCTTAAAAATAATCATCGATTATAGTTTTGGTTTTTTTTTTTGTGATATTTATTGATTTTAAAAATAGACTTTACATATACCTACAAGTAACAATAACAACTTATAAATTAATTTTTAAAAACATATTAGTATAATATTATATGCCTATGTATTCCACAATGGTAATATCCAAACAGACGTATTGGTGACACATCAAAATATCCCAAAAACAAAATATTTCCGCAAAAACATTCCACATGACAAAATATCCTATGTAAATATTAATTCAAAATTTAAATCTTTTTATAAAAATTACATAAATATTAATACAATACAATTATTATTAACATTTATAGAATACAAAAAATATTTAAAAAAATATTAAAATAATGTTTTTTGCTAAAACAAATATACTTATTAATTATTATAATACCAAGTTATATGATATTGATTTTAAATATTTATTTTTATGAATTTTATCGTATCCTCTAACAAAGGAAGCAAATAGTAAAAATAGGTAATAGTAAATGTATAAATATATTACGGTAAAAGTACGAATACCTACCGATAAAATTGTAAATCCTATGAACAAGGCTGTGAATTTAATGCATTTGCATGTTTTTTTTTTTTTGCTACACCGTATAATAAAACAGATTCGGACAAAATTTGTTTTGACTTATTTGTAGTTCAAATACCAAATCTCATTTTGCATATTTTTGCATATTTCATGGGTCAGGTCATATAAATGCATGTTTTAATAATGCTTTTTTCGTACTATTTTATTTTTAGTCAGGTATTTAACGTGTATTATTGACTATTGGACTATTGTACTATTGAAGTCGAGATTAAATTAATTTAATAATATAATGATTTTTATTCTTAATAATAATAATAATAATATTATTTTTATTATTTATTTAATAATTTGTTTAATTGTAAAATTAATAAAAACAAAAGTTAAATTTTAATAGTTTTTTTTGCATATTTTGAGTAATTTTAGAGTATATTTTGTCAGTTTTTAGTGCATATATGCATGCATATTTAATAGTTTTTAATTGCATTAAATTAACAGCCTTGATTATTAAGTATTACCTATATACTGCGATCAACTTTAGGAATTTTCATTTCAACATTAATATAAACCATGATAATGAAAGATAGTCTTCAAATATTAGTAATTTATTGCCTTTTTTGCTTTAGATAAAATTTTTAATTTAAAATTATAAAAATTGTTGATTAAATAATTTAATTTAAGACTGCAGTTAGCTCACGACACGCGTTGTATAGCGTATGGCAATGATATAAAACAACATAATATACCATTATCAAAATAACGAACAACGCCATTCACTATAAACTATAAAGTGCAATTATTATTACTTCTAAGTTCAAATCGAAATTTTTATAATAATGGTTAACATTTTAAATGATTATTTATGCGGGATATATAATAGGCATATTATTGCAGAAATATTTTGGTTTAGGGATGTCTTATTGGGAATATTGTGATCGAGGTATTTTTTCATGAAACCATAAAAAATAAGTATTAAAAATGATAAATAGGTAATCACTTTAGGAATAAATAGTACTTGAATATTTCGAAAGCAGTTCCCACGGCGCCGTTGGTTCAAACAAGGAAAAAAAAAGGTACTTGCATGTATTTCTATGATTATATTAGTTGTTGACATAATAATATTATATTTTAAACATTTGCATAATATTATAACCAGTAACTACCTATTACAAAAAATAAAATATTGTTGAAAATCAAATAAATATTTAGTTGACTATGATAATGAACTGACGTTTTAAATTAAATGCAGTATATTAGAAAGTTAAATAAAGGAATATTAAAAAGCAGTTAACATTATTTTTTACCATTATGTATATTATTATCATATCGAATTAATAATACTTTCATAATTACAGTTGAAAAAAATTATAATAAATTATACATCATATATTAATATATTATTATTAAATCAAAATAATTATGAATATGTCTAAATTTTCAGTAGATTAGTCTTACAAAATGAATTTTTCATTATTTCATATTTTCTATCATTTTAACTGTGGAAAATGTGTATTTTCATTTATAATAGATTTGAAACAAAGAACATCCAACTATTATAATATGACGTACGAAAATGTAATTTTAACTATAGATTATTATGACATCACAATGAACATTTTTATAACTAAATATTTGTACACTAAAACAAAAATCAAAATAAGTAGCTTTTGTTCATTGCATATAAGAGAGTAAACAATGTCATTTTGAAATAAATAACATTTATATTAATATCTATTCTACGGTGTTGAACAACGTTTAAATTCTCCCATTTTGTTCTAACTTAATAGTTCGGGATTAAAGCAAACTTTTCGTTATTGTATTTTATAATCTACAAACATAGTTTTAGAATTGTCATTTTTATTGTTATTGATAAAACCTTTGAACTTTTTACACGCGTGTCTGAATGAATTTCGAACTTATATTAAAGTTTATGATTAAAAATACTGCTAAGTCTCATACAAATTCATCAACTAAACATTTATAACGAATCAAACGTGAGCTATAATGGTTATATAGGTACCTAGTTATGATTGATCCATTACTAGGCGTAGGGACTTGTAGCGTTTGCATACTTTTTTAATTATTGTTAAATATAGCAGAGTGCGAAATAAATTAATTTCTCGATGCCATGATATCAAATCTAAAATTTTAATGTGCATATTTTGAAAATTTTTTCAAATTTAAAATTAAAAACTATAGATAATTAACTATATTTTATACATATTTTACCCAAATCCATAACATTTTTAGAAGAGAAAGGATACGATATTATCCGATTCATTTAAAACGGTCGAAGAGTCGAAAAATAAAATTGTTAACTTAAAATGTACAAAAGGCAAAACAGTCGTACTAAAGCTAAATTACGTTTAAGAAAAAAATCCTGGTTACAAAGCTTTATGGAAAAATTCAAAAATTTTAAGTGTCGAAGTTGATGATTTAGAAGGTTCTGGTTTATTTTATGTATATGCTCCAATGTCGTCTATAGATGTCGAAAGAAGTTATTCCATGTATAAAAATTAACTATCAAGTAATCGTCGTAGATTCACGTTTAAAAACATCAGGAAATATCTTATTGCGCAGTATTATTAGAAAACAAGAATATTATAAAGGTTATATTCTAATATAATAAAATATAAATTCTAATAAAATAAATATTTAATTTTACCACATATTTGTTATACCTAATTATTGTATTATTTGGGCCATATCTTAGTGCATAAACGGTTATTTTTAGGTGCGTATTTTAGAACGTATATTTTGGTGCATACCCATGACATTTTATTGAACTATTAAATTAATTAATTATTATTTATGCAACTCGACGTTACCATAGAAATACATATTACTCAAGCTGTAAAAATATATATATATATATATATGTGTATTTTCAAATTATTTTAGTGTATATTTAGGAGTACCTATCTATGATACTTCTATTTATGACGGTTCTCATTTAGGTCTAATCTTGTTTATTTAATTTATCAATGATTTATTTGCTGTTTTTAATTCTTCAGAAAACGTGCTATAATTTGCTAATGATGTTAAAATATTTTAATCTAATTCTGATCCATTACAATTGCAGCCTAACTTAGATACATTTATTATTTGGAGTCAACATAATAGCTTACCATTAAATATAAACAAATGTAGTGCCATAACTTTTTCTCGCATACAAAATCATATTTTATATAATTACTTAATTAATTATACATTCTTACCGTAAGTCAATTCTGTTAGAGAACTAGGGATCTTATTTCAAAGTAATATGTCTTTCGCATTAAACATAAGTTCGTTTACAAATAAATGTTTTAAAATTTTAGATTTTATCTATATGAGCCATGAGGGCTAAAAATTTCAAAAATATTGAAACTGAAACTATATTGTACTTCACACTTGTTAAGTCTTACTTATAGTTTGACTCAGTTTGATCCCCAAATTATGCTGTTTATATAAATCAGGTTTAAAATTTTCAGTTAAGGTTTCGGAAATTAATTTGTATCAAGATTAATAAAATTTGTATATTGATATAAAATCGTATAATCTGCAAGTTAGTAATTTAGAGATGACTTTTTATGCGAATTAAGAAGAAAGTTGCTGATTTAATGTTCTTGTACGATTTATTAAATGATAATAAAGATTCAACTGAACTGCTGACAATGGTTGGATTTAATTTCTATAATAATTACTTTACGAAGTCAAAAATTTGTTTAACATTCCATTTTATTATAGTAATAACATATTTCCATAACATTTTTTCCCCGATGTTCTTTCTTTAGTTAACAAAATTGTTTATCGTGATGATTTATATTTCATATCAAGAGACATTTTCAAACACAATGTCATCTATATATTATATATAGTTAATGATTACCTACTTTTTATAACTTTTATAAAAATTGATCGTTCAATATTCAAGTATTCCATCTTAGATTAAGCAATTATTAATTAAGAATATAAGTTTCCAATTATTTAAATTAATGATTATAATAATTTGATACTTTGATTTCATCAAATAGCATACGCAAATAAAACAAAAGAACAATAACAAAAAAAAAAAATGCTAGAGTTATGTTGACATTTTCAAAATAAAAAATTTTTGAATTCACTGTCAGCCTCTCAGCCTGTAAATTATTTTGTGACTTTAAATATAAGTAGTCCTAGTCTTAAAATAATCGAACTTATTAAAATAACTGAAAAAATAGCCTGATAAAATAATTTTTTTTTTTAATTAATTAAATAAAAAGGTTGTTGTATTTTCTTTGTTCATATTTGTCTTTAGAATTTCCGTTTGTTATTCTTAAGATCATTTATTTATTATTAACAGGTTGAAGATAATTGTATACAAATTTGATGTAGTAATTCACTAAGGCTGATATTTTTTTTGCGTTGGGACAAAAAATATATATATATTATATATAATATATATACAATTATACAATCACGTTAATTAATTTTACTTTAAATTTTATCTATCATTGCATTTAATAGATTTTAAGTTCAAATTTTTACCTTATTATAGCTTATTACTAAAGAACAGATTTATATGTAATAAAAATACAAAAACGTCAAAAATATGTAAATAAATATGGAAATATAATTTATAAAATATGTGCTAACAGCGTCCAAATATGTGGGAAAATTTTGTTTTGTTTCTGTAGTACAATGCATCTAAGGAAAAAAATACATCAAATAAAGTTATAAAAATATCAAAATGATGTATTGCATTGAATAATTACAATTTTTTTAAATTTATTGAATGTTTATGTATGTCGCCTATTAGGTCTCAAAATATTTTTAAGACGGCTAAACGATCATTCCACATCAACCGGTGTAATTGGAGCATATTTATTGATATGTATCGCAAATCATCGATTGTTAATCATAAAATAAATATATTATACTATATTAAAAACAAGATTAAGGCCGTAAAAACATGAACAAGATAACGTCTAAAATATAAATCACGATAATATAATACCGATAAATGACTGTTTTCGTTCACTACAATATCGCTTAAAAACGTATGAATAATGAAATGATAAAATATGTTTAAAAATAATTATAAATTAATGAAATATATAAAAATATGTTATTATAGTATTATACCAAAATATGTAAAAATATGTAAAATAAAATATTAGACGTAATTTTAATAAGAATAGTTTAAATCGTGAAAATTATACCTAAATTCTATGACAATTGACAATATTAGTTTTTTTTGTTGATATAAATTAATTTAAACTATATTATAATAACTTAAACTAATCAACGATATTTAGATACGTAATACGTAAATACGCTAAGGATATTTCTGTTTTGTGTATTTAATTTATTCTGGTATTGATTGCTTTTTATTACCTACTAATAGAATGATAAATATATTAGACTCTAATATCTAATAATTAGAGCATACAAATTATAAATACAATTACTATAGTCAGTAAAGGCCGGGTGTTGTGTAACGCCGAAACTCGGTTGAGAACAACAGTAATTATTATCAATAAATTACTAGATTTTGCAGTAATATTTTTCATAATCAAATTAAATTATTTTATTCACGCACTACACACGAGTACACAAATAGCTATCGTTATTATTACTCAGTTTCATAAAAATAAAAATAAAAATGTACAGACTTTGTAATTTTAAATTATGAAAACATACCTCAGAGGCTCAGACTTCCCTTATCTACTCTATCAAAATGTTGATTATTGGGTGGATGAGAGTGACATCTCACTGTACGGCCATACCCAATTTCATTATATATATATATATATATCACTCAATTACCAGTGTAATACAAATTATGATGTTAGTCATAGAATTTCTAACGAATGATGTAGTCAATGTTGAATGTTGCATAGGTACCAAAATCTACTTATTTTTCATATAAGGTGGGCCGTGTAACATATAATTTCGTGATATGACATGGTGTGACAACTAATTATACCTTATAACTAGTACATACGTATAATAGTATACGAGTATAACTTACTATTACAATATTATATTATTCTATTAGTATAAATACGTATATATACATTATTTTTTACCGATAAAATGTCCAAGTTTTGAAAATATATCAACATCTAGGTCATTAGTATAAAGTTTTTAAGTTAGGCTAGATGTTATTTACATTTATTATTTTTTTTTAATTCAGTTCTGTTTTTTTTTTTTTAGAATAGAATTAAGTTGTACATGTCCTGTGGGTTTGGTCCAAGTGCTTGATATATTTGTTCGAAGATGTGAAATCGATTGCGATCTGGTTGTGTTTGTGGGATTCGGTGATGATGTGGTTGACCGTTAAAGGACGCTGCATGTACTACCATTTTTTTAGATTTCGTGAAGACGATTGAAAATTATTTACGTTTAATTATTTTGCTGTAAGCCTAATTTAAAAATATTAATGGTGGGTACTTGAAACATTTTTGTACATTATTATATTTTACACAATGACATTTTTAAATACTAATGAAAATGCTAAGGAATTGTTATCGAATTATTTATACTAGTTTTCGGTAAGTGTACCTATTTACTTAAAATGTAACATGAATACAACTTAAAATAAATACATACTATTTAGTACTTCACTATAATATCAATATTTTCGGCTAACATTAATTCTACTCACTGAATTAGGTACTACCTATTAGTAAAACACATTACTATTATAAAACCAATTAATATTTATATGTATATATATTATATATAATAAAATATACTATTAGTAACACAGATCATCTCTGCTCAGAATCGTTTTTCGTATGCAATAATAGTTTATTAACAAATTTAAATTTAACCCATTTATTATAATATATGTGACATTCTCAATGTTGAAATATACTCGATAGTCGACACATGTCACATACTATAGGTACCTACAGCAAATCTACTTGTCATTTTTTGTTTCTATACAATTAACATTTGAAAAATATTTTTGATTTTTAAAGTGTGTAAGAATTTCAAAAAAAAGTGGAAGTCGTTTTTAAATAAACTATTCATGAAAAATTGACAAATAAAAATGCGTTTACAGAATTCTTATCGAATAAATAGGATAGTTTGTTACCTATATGTTTGTACAATAAGCATAAAATATTTTGGTAAAAAACTCAAAACACAACCGATATCGAGTGTAATTCCTAAACCTAAATAATAATAATACGTGATCATTAGTGTTAGACGTTAGTGATTATGTAAAAGAAATATATGAGCGCTCCCACTCGTGCACTTATAAGTCACAATCACAGCTTCGCGCGCTTGATCAGTAAGTAATGTAGTAATATATTTATTTAGGTAGGTATTAATTATTTGTGTTGGTAATAGGTATTATACCTAGGTGTTATGCACTTTTGAAAGACTTCAAATCGTTAATATGCCTATCTGCTTAGGATCGTTCATGACAAATTTTAAGATTTTTTATTTCAATGTAAAATAGTGACAGTGGCGGCTCGAGGATTTTTTTTTTAAGTAGGGCCAATGGGAGCCCGACAATTATAAGGTAGGGCCACAAAAAATTAAGAATGAGTATATTATAATGTCTAAGGTTAGGCTAGTGGTAGGGCCACTGATAGGTCCAGGCATTTTCAAGTTGGGCCATGGTCCCTGGTGCCGCCACTGAATAGGTGGGTAGTCAACATTTAAATTTTTAAACATTTTAAATAAAGGTACTTACTTACCCATTCAAAATATCTTTGAAAGAACCAATAGGCATTAGTGCTTGTGGAAAACTGGCTGATCCGTTTCAATAATAAACTCATAACAACTTTTAAAAGTATAATCACATTATTAAGACAAAATATGTATGCTTGACAAACCACCGATACCTAGATACTTACCTTAATTTTGGTTGAAATCTTGAAATAACACCGTTTGAAATCCATAGTGTTTTACGATTTTTTATCCCAAACATTAATATTAAATTAAAATTATCGTTATTATAATTATGACCACCGTCAGATTAGGAGTTACTCAGATTAAACTTAGAAATTAGAAAAAAAACATTTCATTTGAAGGCGTAAGTATGGTACAAAAAATTATTACGTTGCTGTTGATATTTACCTCCGTCGTAGATAAATCTACCTCCACCCGTTATCAACTTACAATATTATCAGTATTTTACGTTTTGTATGTTTGAAAATTCAAAATATTTATTGTTTACTTTTTAACATACCTAATACATAACACAATATCTAAATCTTGTGATCAAAAATTAATAACAAACTTCATTTTAATGTAATTAAATATAAATCATTTTATTACCTACAGCCGCAATTTAATGTTTAGAGACTTGTAAAATGAAAGACCGGATGTTGCGAGTGAACATTATACCAGTAGAAGATAGTTTTGTGCATTTATCTTCAAAATTGATTCGTGAACTCAACGACTTGAGACACAACAAACAAACTGTACATATTCTGTATATACATTTCCTGTAGAAACTAATCTAGTAAATTTATGTTGTAAAATAGGTTTGTCTTAAAGTAACAGCCATCGATGGTGTGCAACAAGAGTTTTATGCGTCTTATTGTCAAACTCCATGCAATTCAAATGGAGCTGATGCATTTAATATCAGTTATGAGCTATCTACAACAATAGGACTTAATGCATCACAGTATGTGTTGATTTCATTAATTGATCAAATTTATCCATTAGATCGAGTCTTTGTTACCCCAGTCACTAATGAAGATTGGGACTTATTAGTAAGTACTAACATAATAAGTAATAGCTTGTTGACTATCAAATTTATGAAATTGTATTTATTATTATACAAATATTATCAAATGTGTAACAATGTTTCTGTTGATAATCGTAAATATTATAGATACCTTTTTGTGTTGTTAGCTTAAATATTAGAGTGAAGTGACCTATTATCAAACTACAGAGATAAGAAAATTATTTGTATTCTCTCGTTTGCTTTTTGTAATATTTTAATATTTAATTAAATTATGTGTATGTAAAATAATGTTTAAAAGCTCTAATATTTCACTTAACAATTAAAATATTGATCATAATAAGATGAAAATAACACATATAGTTACAACATCTCTTAATTTATTTATTCATTGATATCATATCAACATTTTCAATAGTTTCTCCCTTAACCAGTATTTTAGAGAACTAAGGGTTCCCTTTTTTAGCAAAATTATTTCAGTAATTATCATAGCTCGGGACGCTCGGGTGTAAACCATTAAATTATCTGTAAATAGTGTAAATGTATCTAATTCTAATACCCTTACAAAGCAAAACTATTTTACCTAACGCAGTCCAACATTACAAAATGTATTTTAATTATTATAACATGATTTAATACACATTTAAGTTATTTTACAAAATATAAAGTTATAGTTATATATGTATATGGAGATATATAATTTCCTTTAATGTTATATAATAAATGGCATAACGTGTAAAATGTTAATTATATTAAAATAATGGAATGTCAAAATGAAATTTATCTATTTATTTTTAAGATGCTAAATAATTATTCGCTTCAAGATAGAATATTACAACAACTACAAATAGTTCATAAAAATCAAATTTTTCCAATATGGGTTTCAAAGTTTGTACATTTAAAAATTTGTATAGGTAATAATACTTTCAAAATTCATGAACATAATGTTTTTTATAATATTGTACATTTTATTTTTTCAGATGATTTAGAAAATGGTTTACAAGTTGGATCATTAAAAGAATCAACTGAAATAGTTGTAAAACCTAATGTAAAGACTTCAGACAGAAACATTAATATCAATCAAAATATAGATAGTGTTCAAACAGATGCTATTAATCAAAATTGTTGTATTCCTATAACAAAATATCATAATCGTTTTATTTATCGTACTATTTTAGTTGAAAAAACATTGTTAGAATCTGATTATATATATGATTATTGTGCTCTTATTTCTAAAGAACATATGTCAATAATGTTTAAAAATAATGACGCCAATTCTACTGAGAATAGTTTTGTTAAAATATCACTCATTCATGAATTTGATAAAAACAAATCAGAAGACTCAGAAAACAAATCAAAAATTAAAAACCCATCTATAATTATACGTTTATGTCCGCTGGACCCATTTATGAATAATATTGAGAAAATGGAAGTTATTACTTGGCCAACTATTTATGTTACCAATATCTTAAGCAAAATGTTGGGTTTAAAAATGAACTCAAAGGTTATACTGGAACCGGTAAGCCGAATTGAAAATGAAATCTGTGATGTTCAGAATATTCAAATTTCCCCTTCAAATAACATAGTAAGTTAACATTTTAACTACAGTAAAACGTTTATTATTATTCATTATTTTTTATTTTAGAAAATAGTTGAGGAAGAAACACTTATTGAATGCACAATAAAAAGATTAAAAGATGAAATCACACTTCGAGAAATTTTGGTTTTAAATAATTCAACTTTACTACGAGTGGTATACAATAAAATATCAGCAATAGATGTATTTGTGACATTTTCTCCATCAAATATTCCTTTTGTCTTTCTCAATGAATTTAATTTTGGAATGCTCTCATTTACAAGTAAAACTGATAAAAACTATCACAATAATCATGTGAATTCCATAAAAAACACTGACCTTAAGCAGATAACAGAAAGTATATTATCTAACATTTCAAAGCTGGAACATTATGAATTAAAGTATGTTTCACAAATCAAGTATACACGTGAAAATTATATTATTTAATTTTAATAATTATATTTTTAACTGCTAAATAATTTTAAGTGTTTATTTAATTAAGTACAAACTAAAATTATTTTGATAGAAACATTTCACTACAACTACTTTAATCATAAAAAGCTAATTAAAACTCTTCATTATTGGAATTTTAAATATAAACTATTTTTAGATTTGTATTTAAAACATTATCTTGTGATTTCAGAATAAACTTTATTGCAATATTCAGAATTTCCATAATTTACTATTTTAAAGACAATGAACCTTTTTTGTTGCATAAAATCAATTGGATCTGATTGATACATTTGAATAATTATGTTTCTAATTTTATTTTATTTTAACTTTATTAATTTATTATTATTAAATTGAATATTTCATATTTAATGCAAATAATTAATAAAATATAAACAATTTTTTTTTAGATGTTTTAAAGAAATGAATAAGACTGGATCTCTATGCTTAAAACCTGGTTTACAATGTTACACTACTTTACCACAAACATTTTTTGCATTTGATAATTTATTGATAACAGGTAAATACAAATTAAAATATTATTTATCTATAATACTTAATTTATAAATTTTATTTAAGGAGCGATTGCATCTGGAAAAACATCAGCAGCTAAATTATTTTGCAATAAGCTTTCTAAGTGTCCGTATTTTGTAAAAATTATTTGGATTCACGGGAGGTTTTTAGCAGGTTGTTTTTACATATAAATCAATATTGTTGTTTAAACATCATTAATAAATATTTAATATTTTTATAGGTAAATTATGGGAAACAGTTCAAAAACAAATAAATAGTGATTTTCAAGAATGTTTGTATTATCAGCCAGCTATTATTGTTATTGATGATTTTGATGATTTATGTCATTTAAATTCTGAACCTAATGAGCATGCTGATATGTCTAAAATTTATATGCGGTAATAAATTCTTTTTAACAAATTTTAAATGAAATTAAAATTAATTAAGAAAACTCTTAATTATTCTTAGGTTTTTGTCACTGTCTAACAAATGTAAAACATAGCAAAAACTTTTTTGTGCGGGAAAGAACCAAGAAGGCTACAGTCATAAACTCATAACTAAAAAACAAAATTTTCACCACATAAACACAGGAGAAGTACGGTTATAAAATATCATTTTTATTTGTTTGATATCGGAATTACAAAAAAAGTTATTGAAGTTCAAAAATAATAGATTTTGAAACAATAAGAATATTTTTTTGTATATGTTCCTATATTAAAAAAATAAAATCAATATTTCACAGATAATTTTATAGTTGTATGTTGATTTGGAGTTTTAACTATCACTACAACTTGAGTGGCTCTATTCCATACAAAACACTTTTGCTATGTTTTATATTTGTAAGACGGAGACAACACATGCGGATGTAGTGTCCTCTTAATATTATTTGAAAATTTGTATCATTTTAATATCATGTTTGTAAGAAATAAGTGTTTTATCAAATAATATTAATATTTAATATACAATTTATTATTTTAGACCTCTTCATTTGTTAATGCGATTGATTGAAAACTACACTAATAATCAGTATTGTATCAGAGTTGTTTGTACTGCCAAACCATTAAATCAAGAAAATGAAAATTTATTTTCAAAACAGTTTAAACATGTATTTAAAACTGTGATACATGTACCATTAATTGACAAGGTATTAATTAAACCTGTTTATGATAATGGTATAATTATTTTACCTATTTTGTTAAACTATTAAACAATATTTACTGAAATTTACAGGAAAACAGGAAAATAATTATTTCAAAACGCCTCAATAAAATTCAATTTAATAATGATGTAGATGATGACTTTTTAATGTCTATTTGTGACAAAATGGATAACTATGTAATTCAAGATATTATTGATTATTGTGATAAAGTTTTATTTGAAATATTTAAGGGTAAATATAAAATCATTTTATTTGATAGTATCTAATATTATTGTAAAAATGTGTTTATTTTAATAGGTGGGTGTGATAAAACATTGAATAAAACTATATTAACTGACGTTTTTGAAAAAACTGTTCCACTTTCATTGCATAATGTAAAATTATTCAAAGAAAAAAATGTCAATTTTTCATCAGTGGGTGGTCTAAAAGAAGCCAAACAATCAATTACTGAAACAATTATTTGGCCATCTTTAGTAAGTTTAAATTGTAGTCTCCTATTATAATTGTATAGTAATTTTATTTATTTACTATATTTTAGTACTCTGATGTATTTAGCAAGTGTCCACTTAAACTTCAGTCAGGAGTTTTATTATATGGTGCACCGGGTACAGGCAAAACATTGTTGGCAAGAGCAATTGTTGGAGAAAGTAACTTAAACTTTATTTCAGTCAATGTAAGAAAAAATGTTTGATTAAGAGGAGGTCATACCTGCATATGTTATCTCTAACTTACAAACGTACATCATAACAAATTTGCGTTCAGCAGAATACATTCTGTGATGTTAACTTTAATTTTAAAGTAAATTTACCTATTATCAAATTTAAAAGTAAGAATATTATCTAGAAAATGACATATGCTTTTATTGATATTATCATTTTAAATTGAGACAAGTGAGTTATAGCTATGTAAAATATTACAACTTTAAAATGGTCATAACTCGCTTTAAAATGATATCAATAAAAGCATATGTAATTTTCTAGATAATGTTCTTACCTTTAAATTTGATAATAGGTAAATTTACTCTAACATTTAAGTTAACATCACAATATGTGTTCTGTGAAGTGTTGAACGCAAATGTGTTATGATGTACATTAGTAAGACAGACAACACATGCGGGTACGGCGTCTTCTTAAGTATAATTTGTTAATAATAATAATAAAAAAAATATATTGTTTATATTTTAGGGTCCTGAATTACTTTCTAAATATGTTGGTGAAAGTGAAGAAAGTGTTAGAAAAGTATTTCAAAGGTAAATTATCCAAATAATTTTTAAAATATGTGTTATTATATGGATTTTTATCTTATGATAATGTTGACAGAGCTCAGAACGCAAAGCCATGTATTATATTCTTTGACGAGTTTGAAAGTATTGCACCCAAGTCAGTTTTATTAATTAAAATATTTTAATAATGTAAATTATTTTATATATTTATTATTTTGTTTACAAATATTATGCAATGGAATTTGTAGTCGTGGTTCAGATCAAACGGGAGTAACAGACAGAGTTGTTAATCAATTCCTAACTCAGTTAGACGGTGTTGACACATTTGAAGGCGTGTGGGTGATTGCGGCCACTTCTCGTCCAGATCTTGTTGATCAAGCATTGTTAAGACCTGGTAGAATTGGTGTCAAATTACATTGTCCAATTCCGACAGTGGTAAGATTATTTTCTATTTCACTAGGTGTATATCTATAACTGATTATTTCATGATATAAAGCATTCCATCCTTAAATGAAAAATTGTTGTTCAACTATAAATGTATAACTGTATTGACTGCATTATCCAAATTTAATAGATTTTTCCTATATATAATTTTGGTTGCTTACTGTTATCCTTAAACGTATCTATGATAATGTAATGATTATTATGTAAAAATTGTTTACTATTTCCGTAAAACTAAGTTATTTATCTCCATAATGGAACAAGATTATATTTTATTTTTTTCCCAGGATGATAGAGAAGATATATTACGAGTACTTTGTAATAAAGTTACTTTGTCTTCAGATATTGACTTACGTATTGTTGCTACTGAAACAATCAACTATACAGGTGCAGATTTAAATGGACTATTATACACAACACTTTCAATTGCAGAAAAAAGATTACTGAGAGGTATGTAAAGTATATTTATTGCTATACAATATATTATATAAAAAGAATACAACTAGTAATAAAAAAAAATATCAAACAAGTAGTTATTTTGTTAGTCCAGATTTCACTACATCTATAACCTACTAGTATATATGTATATATATTTTTTAAAGCAAACATTATTATTTATAAATATTTATAAAATCTTACTTTTTCATTTTTAATGTATTTGCAATATGCTTTGTTTTTTATTTAATTTAGAATTATCATTTAAATATTAATTTTTTTTTGTTTTGCAATTAGTTCAAGTATAATATAAAGTATATACAATATTACCATGGCTTAATATACTAAGACACTAGTATTTTAAACATAGTACAGATACAAAGCTAATAGCCGCAAAATATATTAAATTACAAAATCCATTGTCTCCATCTTGCAAATTATTATATGTAACATAGCAAATTTGTATTTAGTAGAACTCATTATCATTAATGTGTTGTTGACTGTAATATTATTAGAGTGAATTTACCTCTTATTAAAGTTAAAGGTTAGAACATTATCAGTGTAGTAGCTTTAATTTTTTTCGATTTTTAAATTTTTAAGCAAAAAGAATATATAAACTATTACAAATTAAAAATGCTCATATCTAGCATAAAAATTAAAATATTTGAAAAAAAACTAACACTACAACACTGATAATGTTAGAACCTTTAATTTTGATAAGTAGTGGATATTTTAAGATTTTAACTAATTTATTATGTTTTGTTTATTTAATACTGAAATGTTCTTTTTTCAGGCTTTTATATTTATGTTGATTTTGATTATGGCGTGTAATTTTTTTTAGTGTCGCCTTGTGATAATTTCTTAAAATATCAACAGCTTTTAAAAAGATTGCAAGCAAAAATTTTTAAAAGAGTTCGATTTTAACATTTTTCTAAATGCATTCGTGCTACCGTGCTGGTCTTGTAAATATGTGCATAGTAAGAGATTAATGACAATTAGTGTGGCGTGACTGTAGTATATAGCGCTCTCACACGCGCACTTGCAAGTTACCAACACGGCATCTCGCGCATGGACATTATTAGGTATATATTATGTTAATTAGTATGTACTTTTTATCAATCGTTCCGATGGACCTTATAATATGATAAGATTTCTGAAAACTGATTTGAATTCTTTAATATATGTCTATTTTAGCTAATTTTAAGATTTTTGATTTAAATTTCGAATAATCAACATTAAAAAATTATGAAAATTTAAATATTTGAACCAAAGCTGTAGGAGTTTGATGAAATGACCTGGATCGATCACTATTTAGACAACATAAATGATATATACCTACCTATCAGTTTTCAAAAGTATAATTACATGGTTAGATCCATCAGTATGATTGACAAGAAGATTGGTACATTTTAGTCAAAATAACTAACCTTGGCATTCCCCAAAGAGATACTTTTAAGTATCTACAAGATAACTACAAATTGTATTAAGTACATTGATTATGTGTATAATATGTAAAAAGTATTAAGCAATGTACTATAACACTTGAAAAATGTTTTGCCATTTTAAAGTAATAGTAAAAACAAAATAATAAAAACACATTCTAACTAATAAAAAATAAACCAGCATAGTACACGTACCATTGTCAGTATGTGTTGCTTAAAGTCCAGCGTTTTTCAACCAGGGAGTCGCAATCACCTTGACCTGTAGGGGATCGCGTAGGTCCAAAATAATAAAACACTGATCTACAAAATTAACCTTATCATTGAAAATTTTTTATTTTTCATTCAAAATCGTTTTATAACACAAAAATAATCAGTCGATTAAATGTGGATTGTGGATATCTCATCAATACATACGGGCACTCCACTTCTAATGGTTTCCTAACGAAATGATAGTTTTATTGTTCAAATTTATACTTAATATAGATAAGGAGGGGGGGGGGGGTCGCAAAGTGATATTGAACATATTTTATACTTTTTTGGGAGGTCGCGTGATTAAAAAGGTTAAGAAACGATGGCTTGTACAGTTATACTACGAATCGTAGCTGGTATTTTCCCAGTTGACTATCAATAATCAATGAGGTATAATATGCAGTAAAACCTCTAATAAAATTTCGGTGTCCGAGAGTATCCATTGTTTAAAAGTTATTTAAAAAATATTTTATAGACGGTACTTAAGCATATATTATTACCGTGTCAGACAAGTATTTTTTTATTATGGTGGAATTGCGTATATCCCATCATGCCGGAAATATTGGGAAGTAGTTGGTATCTCTTAATTTACTCTCTATCCTCTCGTTATTTATTAATCATATTATTACAAAAAATTATAAGTTTTATACATAGAGCCACTATAGTCACTATAATACAATCAAAAATTATTTTATAAAAAAATATTATAATATATATTATTAAAATACTTACAATTTATAAGTAATGTATCAATCTTATTAAAAAAAGGGGGTAATCTCTATTTTTCTGATCTTAAATGGTAGAAATTTATTTTGGAAATTAAAAAATCCAAAAAAAAATTCCAAAACTTATCCATTTAAAAAGTATTTAATTTTTATTCTATAGATAGCGCTGCATGAAACTAAAGTATAACTTAACAGTAAGTCAGTAAGTTTTTACATAAAAAAATAATTGAATAACGTATAATATATACATTATATATAATTATAGAACCGACAAATATTATTTGCTTTTACTTAATATTTTATACTTTTTCACAAACTGCGAGCATGGATTATTTGTTAACTGATATGGTCATTTTAGAAATTAAGCTCTAAATCAATATTATTGTACTCGTATTTTATCAGGACAATAGTAAATAATTTATAGCAATTTATTATTTTATATTTTTAAGCGGAAAAAAGACTATTATGATAACTGATAAGATATTTCAAATCAACCCTCAGGATACACGATTAAGCAGGCAATTAATAATTATATAACAGTTCATTTAGTAAATATTTTTTCATTGTTATTTATTAAATTTGATCTGTTTGATATTGTAAGTCTCAACGATTACAAGTATATTATGTTAAAGTTTTAGGGGAAATTCAATTAAATGCATTATATATTTCTAATTCTATTTAAATAAACTATGACTATCGTTATAACTTTATGCAGTGTTTTGACAGACGACAGTAAAATAAGTTTCACAGTACTATTTATCAGCCTCCATTCAATATATTATTTGTGAGATTATTATTTTGTATAAAAGAGGGTTCTAACAAATGTCATTTTACTTTTTTGACACCGGAATCTGATACGAGGCATTTTCTTTAGTATTTTAATGGTATCCTTCATATTCGACGAATAATAGGAAAATGTTTGACTTGTCAAAAGAAAAAAAAACATTTACATAAAATACACATTCAGAGATATTTTTATCGGACTATCGGAGGACAGAGACCAATAGCGGTTTGTGTTACTTTTCATTCATACTCAATTTTCAATCTAAAGTGCTTAATGTACAATATACTATTGTCAAAGTATATACATTATCGTTGGGTATAAATTATAATGTTATTTATCAATTACAATGTTTTTGTATTATCCCTAACAAACTAAATTTAATTAAACTATTTTTTTATTATCTAACTTGAAGTTGAGAACAACTTTATCTGCTGTATGATTAAATTTTCACGATAATTCTATTTTTAAGCAAGATAATATGAGTATGTATAAAATTACACTTTAAAAATTCTCATAATTTATTTGAAAATTAAAACACAGTATAAATCTTGCAAGAGAACACAAACAATGTCCTTTTGGAAAGGGCCTTTCCCTTAAGTTGCTAACAAATAAATTTACACTATTATTTAATTTTATTAGTTATATCTTTATATCTCACACAATTAGAACTACTGTACAAATTTGGTATTTTGCACGTTGACGGCGACAACACACATGTTAAGGAAGTGACCTCTTAAAACCTTTTATTTTTATTATTTTTATTTAAAATAATGTATACAAAACAAAAAATATACAAATGTATATCTTTATAATATATAACCATTGATGATTGACTAAAATTTAATTTTTTTTCAGATCATGACAGTGCGTCGTCTTTAAATGTGAGTATCTAAAAATTCTAAAATATATTAAGATAATAACGCCACATCCATATTTGTTGCCCTTGTCTTACAAATACGTATCATATCAAATGTACGTTTAGCAGTTCACGTTTAGTTATGTTACTTTATTATAAGTGCGAGTTAAATTTAACCTACATGGTTATATTCTTAACTTAACGTTAAAATCTTTATCTGTGTTTGTTCGTCGGTTTTATTTGATATTTTAATTTTTTAAATATGTACTGTCGAATGTATACATTTATCGTGTTCCACACTTGGAAAAATGAGACAAAAAATCTGACGTGTTTTCCTCTCACAATATGTTTATGCTTATTTTATAATACACTTTTCTAATTAAATTGCGAAAATAACACAAAACATAGGAGTATGTTTTATTAGTAAATATAGTAATATAATATTATATATTTATATTAGGTATACTTGTCAAAGTTTATTATCACTGATCAATTGTATAATCTTATAAATGTTAAATTTTCTATATATACTATAGTGTATAAACATTATGAGTTTTTTTTGTTTTCAATTATTGTTTTCTGACTCGAAGTTGATATATTTTTTTTTTTTTTTGGTGGTAGAGGGGGTATTTGAATAACCCTCTACAGTATGGCTTTGGAGGATTCCACGTTTTTTATAATATTTTTACACCTTTAATATGTAATAAATACAAAGGTAACATATAAATACAATACAATTATTATTAATCTTATTTGTTTCATTATATTGACATTGACGTCAGCACCAGTTGTCGATTTAATTGCTCTAAAGAATTGTTTTTCGATTTAGCAATAAAAATGTTGTGCCTTTTTTTTCAAAATTGTTTATGCTTTTCCTAGTACTTTGCCTGTATAGACCACAGTATACGTATAGGAACAAGTCTAGAGAGCAGGAACCATTCCACCCGAAATATAATAATATAATATTATTATATTATACATATAATCGTATTATAAGTCGACGATATCGGCGTAATGGTGTTGAACGCGGGTTGTTTATATATATATATATAGAGTAGCATGTGCAATACATATCTGTATTATTAAACCGAGTAAACAAATGAGGCAATCAAGTGGGGTATTATCCGTGAACACAGCGTATAATATACAATAACAGTGTATAAAAGAAATGTGTCGCCGCCCTGCAAGCGTTCCCCCAATTCGGATTCGGCAAGCAAATAAAAATAAGATAACCCCGACGTGTGTGCGTGTGTACGCGCGTGCTCTAGGGGGGAATCTTCTTTATATATTTTTTTTATTATTTGAATTATTCATTTGCGGCGCGCATGTGTATGCCGACGGTTAATAACAACTCTATTCTCTCACCCTAAAAAAATCCGTCCACCGACGTTGTATTATAATAATATTAAAAAAATAAATGTTTATATATGTATATGTATTTAATTTATAAAACTAATCATATTTTATTTTTGAAAAATTTTAAGTCTATTCAATTCGATGTACCAACACATTTTATAAGTCATATTATTTATTTTATAATAGAACCAATTATAAAACTAATGATGATATTGAATGCTTTATTTACTAATATGTAACTTGATAGCAAATCTATCTTAGAATTCTGCCATTTAAACTATAGCCTATAGGTACTCCAATGCACATGACTAAATAATAATAATAATAACCACATTATTATAATATTTTAATAAACATATTCCTATATATTTATATTATACACTTATACACAAATATATTATAAACTCGTCATTTAAGTGTACATGTAACATGACTTTATTCCCGTTATGGTCGCCGAGAGATTTTTAATTACGAAAAAATTATGTATATGTTACGGTAGATGACGAAAATTGATAAATTACGTAATTTGGGGTCAATAACTTAATTTGCAAAAATAATTCAATCATGCAGGTTAACGTTGTGAAAAACACGTTTTAAATTCAAATGTACATCTTTTATCATTGATGTAATTTACCAAGATTTGTGGTCAATGATGATAAACCTCAAATAAAACAATTGATCGTCTTACACTACTTAATCTAATACAAAGTTAGGCTAATAGAAAGTAATAAAATAGATGAACAATATAAATTATTTATTAGTACAATTAAGATTATTATGACATTTTCCGCTACATTTCAAGCACATTTTTTAGTATTACAACCAGTTTCACAGTTGCGTCAATTGCAACTGAAGCCTTTGTGACTAGCTATTTTTTGTCTACAGCTTCGCGTAGAATTTATTATTTCCCTATCTATTGTTTTCATATTTCATAGTTTCATCTAGTTCTATATATTTTCGTTGTATAAAGTAATTTGTGCTTTTGTATATTTATATTTCAACACGCCCTACTCAAGTTGTACCTAATTCAAACATTTGAATACTAATTATTATTTAAAATTAAATAAATATTATCAAATTAAAATTAATTAGATAATTTATAAATATAAATATAATCTTAACACAAAAAAAATAATACTGCAAGTAAATTACGCGGAAAACCTCTAGCTCTATCAACATTTGGTATTGAGACATAGACAGTTGCATTAACTTCGAGCTTTGAGAATTTTTGCTAGTCAATATTAACATTTTTGACGCTTATCTTTGGAGACAAATATCCGATTTTTGTCGTTGGTCTTTTATTTTTTCAATCCCTTTATCTTTAAAAAAGACAACATTTACTTTTTTGTAAATTAAATATAATTAATATTTAATAATCACCTATATTTTAAGTATTTCTTAATTCATTTTTAGTCTCCGACTTTATTTCATTGTCACTGTTAACACTAACTAAATCATATATTGCTACAACTTTTTTTATTTTTATATTTTTTTTTTCGATTGCTGCTTTAAATTTTTCTTAGTTCTCCATACTTTAATACTATAATTAGATAAAACCACAACGCTTTAATTTAATTACAATTTTATTTAAACAGTTCACAAATAATACAACTTATAAAATACAATTAATGATTATAATTTATAATATACGGGATCGTCGCACGCAAAAAATGCCAGAATATAAGCGGAGATACTAACTAATAAACTAATAAATCATTTCATATGATTACTTGGGTTATCGCTAGTTAGGTCGTTTATTTACTTTCGTCTTGTTTTTTTTAATAAACAAAACAAAACTTTGTTACGTATACATTTATCATTTGATGTTCTTGAATGTCGTCCACACCGATATAAATTAATTTAACATCATTGACTAAACTAATAATTGACGTCAATAACCGGAAAATGTCTACATTCAAAAAATTTACCAAATTTAACCAAATTACATCATTTATACTTATATTTTTCGATCCATGAGAGACGCTCTTGGGCGGCAACCATAATGCGTCCAAACTCACGAATCTTCCACCACATACCTATAACGTTGGCGTCGGTCCATATCAGCCGATGTCGTCAATCTAGATTCTAGAAGAAACGAGTGCATCCTCCCGTAGGCCTGAGTATATTATGCATTATGTATATTTTCTAATAATCAACAAGTTTCCTAAAAATTACTGTTAATTAGAAAACTATAAAAAATTCATTTTGTTTCGCCTTTCGCCAAAATAATAATGATAGCGTAGACGGTTAGTCGCCAGTCACCAAAACAAAACCGCATATAACCCTTTGGAATAGACATCTAAAGTAAAAATATAAAAAACGCACTTTTCAGATTTACTTTTAAACAGCTGTATTTATATTTGCGTGAATATCACAAGTCGTGCGGTCGTGGATCGGAAAAAACTTCAATTTACTTTTATCGTGTATTCGGTATTATATACATAGTTTGCTTACTCGCTTTTGGCGCTGAACTGGAATTGTTGTTTATTTCGTTTTGAATACGACGCGTATTTATTAATCCTCTGCCACCGCCGTTTATTTCCGTTTATTTTTAAGTGTATCGTTGGAATCCTCATTATTTACATTAAAAGAAAAAATAAATAAATAATAATAACGATAATAAAGATAAAAAAAACTACAAATATATTTATATCATCACGACCGGCTGTGGTGTTACTGCTGCGAAACCAATATCCCGTTTCCAGAATCGAAACCCAACGCAAACAATACTTGACGAAAGTAAAGAAGTCATTATCGCGAACCTGTCCCTGTGTGGTAAGCCGATCCTCAAAAGGATCGATGGTGCGGCGGGGACGCCAATTCAATGGCTTTCCAATGTCCCGCAGCAATTAAATAATCCCGTTCTATTCTTGTCTATCTGTGTGTGTGTGCATGTGCGCGCGCGCCACGCTTTGTCGCCGACGTGCATTTAACGCGCATCACTTTGTTTATATTTGCTCGATAAACATTGATTAAAAATACCGAAATTCAATCACTTTTGAGTTTAAATAATCACGATGTTCATCAGTAAAAAATTTTTTAATAAAATCACCTTGTATTGTAGGTTTTCCGAGTCTTTGAAGAGTTTTTTTATTTTTAATCACGTCGAGGATTCATGCGTTCTGTTTGTAAAGTCGCTGTTTTCTTTTTATAAACGTTAATACAATATGCTCAGCATTTTACTATTATACCGTATTTGTAGTATAATATGCAACCAATGACATACTATAACACTCAACACAGAGAACCCTAAATTGTTTTTTTTCAAATTCAAATTATCGATTTTTGAGATGTACAAAACGATTATAATGTTGTGGTTTCTAACACAAATAATGATGATTGTATGCTGTCCAGCAATATAACACGTTAGTTCTGTGCATCCCCGAGCTACACCCTGTCATCGAGACCCTTTTACTATGGCAGGATGTAACATGGGATGCGCAGAAGTACCGATTTATTTAGGACATGACGTGTTCTCTTGCCGAACAGAGTATATACGTATTATTTTACCAGTTATCTACATACTAACCATCGTGTATTATATAAATTTTGATACGCCATGAGTTAGTTCCATCGACTTAAAACAGTTTTTAAAAAAACCAAATCATAGTTAGTAAATTATTATTTATAATGATTATATTACAATAAAAAAACTAAAAATCGTTAATTTAGATATGCGTGAATATAATTTCATCAAAGATTAAATATCAAACGCTACAGGAAAATATATTTATAATTACAATCATATTTTTTTGTATACCTATTAAATTTTAGTTAGTAAAATCAAAATCATATAAAATTGACCCAAATAGTTAACCTATATAATTACGTTTCAAGCCGTTTTACTCACCGAAAAATATTTTATCTTACAAAAATTGGAAAAAATACTTAAGGGGCCGCTATTTGAAAAGACATTTTTAATGTCTTGAATATTATAAAAATAAAAATATTTTGTATAAAATTAATATTTTTTGAGAAAATTAGATGACGTCGAATTAGACACTCTTGTGTAAAATATTTAAATTAATTTATTATTTTTTTACAGCCGGATGTCGACTCTCAGATAACGATCACTAACGACGATTTTAGGGATGCTTTAGAAACAACTAAACCATCTTTACACCAATCCGATATCGACCGTTACGCAGAGATGTAAGTAATCGTATAATGGTTTCGCATTTGTATGAGTTGAAAAACGCATCATAATAACTATTCTAAACTATTTTCAGACATAGAGTGTTTTCTGGAAAAAGAATCGATAGTGGAGGTTTCACAGAAGGCTATTTAGAGAGTAAAAGAAAACAAAAAACGACATACGCATGATTATCTTATACTAAAATAATAATATGTATTGTTTTATTTTTTTACGTGGAGGTGATTTTGTTTTTTTTTATAAAAATAAAAAACGGGTTTGTTTGCTAATTGGTTTTAATTGTTTTTCCAATCGTTGGACTCCAATACCGGGTTCAGTAAATCCTTGAATATTCTTGTTAATTCTGCATTATAACAAGCTAAACTTGCATAGTAGCGGCCGAACATTTTTAATTACTTAAAAATAGCAGGTTTTATTTAACAGTTTTCCAATATTAATTGCACCCGGGCCTACTGAATCTTATAGTTATAACTTATAAGTATTACAATTTTGCCATTAAAAATAACAAAATTATCTTAACGTATATGACCCATCAGCTCGGCCACGAAACAATAACAAGAATGCGATTTTCAAACTTTTCCAGACATACACGAAAATTTGTTCGTTTCACGCATAATCTAAAATCGTGCAAATTACGATGATATACCTACAAAAATAATTGCAAAATAAAATTATATTATTTGTATATATAATATAATATAAGAATATATTATTGATATACCTATTAATTATTATTCAATATTTAAAGTCATTTATGTATTTTAATAGTTTTATATGTCATATAATATTATTATTTATCATTATCGCGTAACGAGTGTCGGCGGAGGTGTTGTTGCGCGCGCCAAACACACGGTGTCGTCGTCGTCGACACCGTTTCGCGTATAATAATACTTGCTCGTCGCCGCCGCCCTCTCGCCGCCGCGCCGCTGAGACCGCGCGAAGGGCAGACCGAAGAGTGACTAGAGAGAGTCGTTCAATCACCGGCGCATTTCACGTCCAATTAAGTCACCCGGTACCCCCCGTCGCCGACACCGCCCTCCACAACCACCCGGTTCGGGTCAACAGCGGCGGACCCGTCGACGACTCGCCGCGGGCGCACCGCCGTCGCCCGCCCGCGCGCAATAATTTTCCGCCACTTTGCGCTAATCGCCACGTCGCGAACACACGACGACCCTGCCCGACTCCCCGCGCCGCCCGCCACGAGTACGTTCAAGTACGTCGCGCGCGCGACGGCGGTAGTATATTATCGCATCATAATGCCGAGGCACAAAACACACCGCTCGCGATATTCTATTTTGCCGTTTTTAAATTGCTATGTATATTATTATTATGACTTTATAACTCGCTCTCGCCGCCGTCTTTAACGCAGTTTTATTTATTTATTATTATTTTTTTTTTTTTTCACGTCGAGCGTCCTCTCGCCTATATTAATTATTGCGGAAATATACGATTTTGTCGCCACCGCCGCCACCGCCTCAGATCACGGTCCGACGTGCACCGTGAAATTCGTTTCACACACAGTATTACCCGCGGCGGCGTCGCGCCCGTAATAACGTTTCACACGTCGTTCCTGCAATGATAATAATAAACATGGTATGTGTGTGTGTGAGCACGTACACTGTTTTCGCTTGTTACTCGAAACGACAATCACCGCCGAGCGCTGTTCGGCGCATTATCAATCGGGATCCGGTGTCCCGTGAAAAATATACTATATATACTATTAAAAATGTATTTAAAGCTCTCGGCGTGAACAGCAAACTAGATTAGCACCCCCTCCCCCTCTCTCATACACACACACTGTCCCGATGGTTAAATAATATTATTATATTCGAATATTGCTATTCGGTGGCGTGGTTATATATTATATAGTCTGTGCTGTATACGGCAACGGCAGAATGGTGTAAATCATTTTTTAACCAATTTTTCTCCCGGAAAAACGTGCAAAACGCTCGACACCGACATCAATCTCACTATACTGAGGGAATGGTACCTATAGTGTGGTGACGAGGACTCTTATCCCCCCTCCCCCTACCACTATCGAAAGTCATTTTAGAACTAAATTATTTGTACTTCTTTATTTTATAACAATTTTTTTGTCAGTTTTATCGGAGGTCAAAAACCCATAATAAAACGCAATCCAACTCTTTACTTTTAATAGGATGACCCTATTGGTGGCTCATTGTGAGAGCTGCTGAATTTTCAAGCAATGTAAGCATATTATTATCCTATATTTTCATTAGCTATGTTAAAACATTGATACTCTCATGGCTAATATCTTTAAACGTCTATGAACAGAGAGCTTTGAATAGGTATAAATTTTTAATAATTTTACAAAAGGTATAAAACTTTTTTTATGATTTGTTAAATATATCATAAAATTAAAAACGAATCACAATAATGTTTACTTAATTACATTTTTGTTTTAATATTAATCTATTATTAACTACCTTATTTGAATGAATATTTAAAAATAATTTATTATTATAACATGAACAAAATAATCACTATACCTATTAATTTATTTTTATGTATAATTAACTTAATACATCTACATACATCCAAAGCCCTAAAAATCAAAATGTACATGACTCTACCAAGACCAATTGTTCTATACGGCTCAGAAACTTGGGCGCTAAGAAAAACAGAAGAATCAAGATTAATGAATAATGATATTCGAGAGAAAAGTTCTACGGAAAATTTTCGGCCCCATATTCGATAGACAAACTAATGAATGGAGAAAACTTCATAACGTGGAACTCCAAGGACTTTTTCAGAGGCCGAATATTGTTAGAGAGATCGCCAAACGAAAACTAAGTTGGGCAGGACATGCTTGGCGCAAACAGGGTACTTTAGTAAGACGGGTGATCGAAGAAGAGCCTATAGGAAAAAAACCACTAGGTAGACCTAAGTTGAGATGGGAAGATGGTGTGAAGAGAGAAGTGGAAAGGATAGAGCCTGGTGTCAAATGGAGACAAGTAGCGGAGGATAGGGATAGGTGGCAAAGTTTATCATTTTCAGGATGGTCTTAAGGGCCGAAACTAAAAAAAAAGAAAAAAAAATATATCTACATACATACACGAAAATTGATAAATTTGTACGATATTATGTGATTTTTGTACACGATATTTGGATATGCATTTTGTGCGGTAATGAAAAGTGCTGTTCGAGAGAATCAAACAGTATAACTAATGTTGATAAATTAATTTGGGTTGATTAAACTTTTTTATTGAAATTTTATACACTAATTTAGTGTTAAATAAAAAAAATTAGTTCTTAATTTTTAAGCAAACTTAACATGGTTACAAATGGGTGAGATAATACATTAATTTATATTTATTTAAGAGGACGTAGAACCCGCATGAGTTGTCTCCGTCTTACACACGTATAATATCATAATATTATGTAATGTTATATTGGATATTAATGATAAAAATAGTGATAATGTAGTTACTAAATTTTCAATTGATTACAAATATATCTACAAGTTAAACAATTAAAAAAAAAAAATTTATTTATTAATAAAATACTAATAAATTTAGTAATAATTTTACTGTTTATTACTTAAATATCTTATCAAACAAACTTCAAATTTAATTGTTGTGGAACAGTAGAACAATCTAGGAATTTGTTGTATAAGAATAGAAGTACGCTAAACACAGCCGGCAGGAACGAAAAAATGAGGCGTAACCCTTTTTCGGCTAGTGTCACTTTTCGACCAACACTTACAATTACAACAACTGAACTTTACAATTAAATAAATTTTATATCAAGCAAGTAACAACTCTAGTTTATATTTATTTCCAAAAAACCAACTATAAACGAAATTAAACTAACATTGAAGACTATAAAAACAGTCAGATTTGTCAAACAAAAATTAGTTTTTAATTTGACGAAGGTAATATAATAAAATATTTTATTACGAATTATTTTTTTTTATTATTTTTTCACATTTGATTTTGTCTAACAAATATCATATAATTAAAATAAATAAAACTCAATCATTTTTGAAATTGTATAAAAATATATTTTATTATCATAATTATATTGATTATTGTTATTAGATTGTTTTTGCATGCACTAAAAAGTATCAATATATGCCATATAATATGCAGTCAAAATCATAAAAATATGCAACAAATATGTAAATACGCGGAAAATATACAATAAATATGTAAGACAATTTTAATTATTTATATTTAAATATTGTAAAAAAGATATTAAAAAATTAATATTTTTTTTTATATTTTATTTATTATTATAATGAATAAACATATCAGTTTCTAATTTTTCTTCTGTGAAGCTGTGACGTTTTCTGTTAACATATTTTTAAATACAGATGAGAACGATCATTCGATATCAATCCAAGTGGTTGGAGCATATCTATTTGAACTTTAAATCAACTATATCAAATTATTTCTGGAACTTTTAAAATTTTTCTAATTGATACAATTTTATATTATACTTTTTTTAAATTTTACTTTAATTCAATGCAATACATTTTGAATTTCGTAAAAAAATGCAGAAATATGCAAAAAAAAAAAATTGGCCAGTAACTTCAAACTATTATGATTCGTAAAGATTACTGATAAAAATCCAAAAATATTTAAAGGAAAAAAATATGCAATTGCATAGAAATCTGCGCTCTAGTTATTATTATATAGGTATTATAATATCTATTCCACTTATATAATCGGAAATGTTAATTTATATTTATTAAGGCAAATTTTTTTTTACACAGTTGTATGTTATAATTTTAATTATTAAAAATCAGTAAATCACATTTATAAATATAAATTTTAATCATATTTAATTAATTATAAAAGCTACCAAGTTCAGTTTTTATAATTGTTCTGGCCAAAAAGGGAAATGTACCTTTTGGCCGGAAAAGAGGCCACCCATAAAATGTTATCTACATTTATTGCATATAGCAGAATAAGATATGAAAGAATAAATAAGGTTGTGTGCTACCATATAACTTTCTGTAAAATCTGTTTTGAGTAAAATTAGTGTTTAAAAAAATTACGTACTTATTGTAGGTACCTGGAATTTTTTTCTGTGTGGACGAAACCGTGAAGTGGTGAACCTAATTTTTTTAATTTTTCATACATAACATGACAGTATCATAATTATCACACGTCTTTTGCGTTAGGTTAAGAGCATCATGATAGACATTGATAGTGTTACAGTAAACTATATATATTATCAAACACCACACATTTCACGTGTAACTAAATTCAATGAATTGCCTAGGTTATGATTTTAACTGTTTAAAAAAAAACTCACAAAAATAATAAGTATTAATTTTTATTCAAACAATACTTTTGATGAATAATCGTTAAAAACACCATGCAAAAGGTCTTTACTTTATTTCAATTAATTAGCTATGTGGCGGCAAAAACAACACCAACAACAACAACAACAACAACAAAAAAAACAACAATGCCTAGAACAACAATGCCTAGAACAACAATGCCTAAAACAACAATGCCTTCAACAACAATGGATAGCACACCAGTGGATGGAACAACAATGGATGACAACACAGAAGACGCAGAACATGCTACTAGACCCACAGAACCTAGTGAGCCTGATCTACCAGAATTTCGGTTTTTTGAAGGCAACAGATATCCATTCTTGGTATTTATTCATGTGAAACTTCCCAATGGTTTAAGTGGTAATTGTGTTGGTACTTTGATAGAACCAAGTATAGTGTTGACCTCTGCACATTGCACATTCGACATTCCTCCAAAACATATAATGGTAATTAACACATTTTTACATAAATACGATAAATTAAATACACATTTATCATACCTAATATTATTTATTATAGTTCTGTTGTTCTGTAATGGTTGTTTTAGGTGTACAATCATTATTTTAACAAAAAGCACATGCGACATGTCTCCCACGTATATCAACACAAATCTTATAATGATCGTAAACAAGACCATGATATTAGCATATTGAAAGTAAGTACTTAACGTAACAGTTACCTCGTCAGACTTATAGTGAATGCATATTGTAGGTACATACATTTTACTGATTTTTTTGTACTGGGTAAACTGTTTTACAGTTAGGTATGTTTTATGGTTTAAATTTTAAAATATACCTATTTAATATTTATAAATATTATAAATATTATATGTATACTCAAATATTTTGTTTTATTCATTCCATTATTTAAATCCATGCTTGTTTTGATCTTATAAATTATCGATGTTATCAGTAATTATGTAAAATATAACCATTTATTTATAACAAAATATGCCTACAAAAATTAATGTATGTAAGTATGTATCTAAATTAATTATATAGAATTAAATATGTAAAAAAAGTTAAACAACCAAGTATTATATTAAATACGTTGACTAATATTTATATAGGTATACTTACTAACAGTACCATAGACATAAGCCCGATTCATTTTCACGAGTCACTGAAATACAAATTGAAAAGTTTGTCCTAATCATTCCATATTTTCAATAATTTTTAGGTATATTTATATCTACCCTACAAAAAGATTATTGTTATTTATATAATTAATACAAGTAATAAAAAATCAGTATAAATAACTATTAAATATACCAAAAAAAAATTTTCTGAAAATATAATGAAAAACAAAAATATGTTTAACTATATGTTTTTTTAACTATTTTAAAAATGTATAGGTACTATTAATCTATATTAATATTATGTTTGACATTTAGTTGAAAAATACATTCGAAGACACTCGCCATATCATAGAAATGTCTGGCTCTCCTAATGAGTTTTTAAGTTTATTTGGAACATTGAGTGATTGTGTAATTGTTGGATTTAGTTTAGAATCCATTTTGCCAGATGAACATGTAATGAGATTAGGATATTTAGGATATAACGCTACCATAGAATCAAGGTACGGTCCTGATAAGTGTCCGACTAGAACGTCGGATGATTTATGGGAAAAATGGCTGTGTTCAAAATCAGATAAGCAAATTCAATTTTTAAGAAATCGCGGAAGTCCATTAATATGCAACGGATATCAATATGGAGTATTTAGCCACAGCTTGAACGGATTAGCCGACAAAGGTGTTGAAATGCCTGATATAGAAAATTATTATGTATTCATACACTTTTATAGAGATTGGATTAAGAAAACTATTAAGAAAAGTACAGGCAATCTAATAATACCAAATGTTAAATTGTTTATTATTTCAGTAATGATTTTTATAAACAATTTCTCCCAGAAAAATTAAAAATGTTTACATATAATACATATTAAATAAACTTGTACATTGATAGCAAGTAAATAAGTTATCTGCCTTGTTAAAATTAAAATACTTAAAAACGATAAGAGTTGATACTTAACCCATGTTTGCCTTTTGAAAATATATTAAATAACATGGAATAACTAAATAATTTAGTAATTGTTATTATTCGTTTTTCTTAATGACTCATTGGAAAATATCACTGTTGTAAGATAATTGAATAACAATTTCTCAAATTCAGTAAGTGTCAAATTTATTGTGTTTAAAAATAATGTTTCTATAGGCACTTGTAAAAGGCTATCCAATCTTTCAATGCGCCGTGTTTTGAAGATTTTTAATACAATATTTACAGAAATTATTTTAAGAAACACCGTGCTTATAGGAAGTATGTATTGATGCAAGAACACCAAGAACCATTTAATGAAGTTTTATTTTACATGGTATATACTTAGAATATAGTTATTTTTCACTGAAAGAACGTAAAATAAATGAATAAAAAAACAATATTACAAAAATTGAAGTAAGCTATCTTGGGTTAAAATTATACCCTACATTTATAAATCCTGATGAATGTTATCATACATTCATACCAGATACAAATATTAGAATTAAATAAGCTATCACCTTCCTTCAGATAATTGGAGGGCTCTCGAGGTAGTGTATTTAAGAGCTCGAAATACACCGTATAATAAATCACATATAAAATATATGTATAATGTAATAATGTAATAATATGTCATACATTTTACCTGGTTCGCAGCTGCATATAGACGATGTTTTAATAGAATAAGGTGACACAAATTATGCACTAAAAATACGTGAATCGGAGTAAAAAAAAACGCAATTATTATAGCTCGTAATAAGAGTTCCAGCTATCATTACCTAGATTTGGTATTTAGAGGACGAGTTATTGAAAAGTTGGCTATAGTGAGCATGCACTTCCAAAAAAGATGACACGATCATACCAGTCAGAGGGATCTGAATCTTTATCAAAGGTTACTGGTCTAAACTTCTATAGAACTAGCTTTCTCTTCGGTCTCTTAGTTAAAACCAAAGACAACAACAATTAATGATATCCTCAAAAAAAAACCTGACTGTAGTATTTAACTTGGCATTTTTTAAACAGTTAGACTTTTAGCGGGGATTTAATAATACTTATGTATTATGTTCATGGTTGATTTAAAATAAAAATTACAATAATTCAAACTAAAAGTCATTGATGGCGGTACTCATTTTAATTTGCTTTAATTCGATCTGTATTTTATATATCATATTAAAAACCATACCATTAATTTTTTAATGGTGCATGTATATTGTTTATACTGTACTACTGCTCTAGTAGTTTGCCTGTAGACATGCCTATGTCAATATATACGTGGACCTATAAGTGTCGTTTGAGCTTTATTTTACAATGACTGCGGCGCTATGTTAAGTTTGAAACCGGAAGTAACATAATATATTATTATCACGATTGAAATACTTGTGTTTATTAAATAAATACCGTTATAATAATTATTTAACACCTCAGTTACTCGATCATTATAATATTAATTGGTTTGTGACTTATAATTTCCCGTTTGTAATCCATGCGTCGGTGTTAATAGTTTTACTAATAACTTTACACGTATATCTACAAAATATACAGTAGATTAATTTCCCTCATTCACTCATAATATAGCACATACAGCCCTAGATATATTAAAAGAGCACTTAGCACTTATATTAGAGCTTTATTTAATGTACTAAAAATATTGTTAAAAAATTTACATAAAAGTCATACATGACTTTAGTAAAACAGATTTTGTGTTCTAAGGTTTAATTGTTTAATATTTGAGCAAATCAAACTTAAATGTAAGAATATTACCTGTTTTTTTTTTGTTGGTGTTTCTTAAATTTTTTAATTATTAAACGAGTTAGGAATGTTAATTATTAAAATTTAAAAATTTTCATTACTCACTTAAAAATTAATATTAAAGTCAATTTAAAAACACAAATAATGTTTTAAGTGTTCTAACCCTTAAGTTATCACATCGTTAAATTTATATCTAATATTAAAACTATCAACGCGAAATAGTTTCTATTAAACTAAAATTTACTAAGTTGTTCGTTTGTATAATATTTTATAGACGGAGTCGCTGGGACAAAATATGGGTGCCAGTTTATTGAACTATAAAATTGTATCTTTATTTTTACCGTAATATACATTAATATATTGAAACAATTTAACCAAAGAATTTTAAAAACAAAAAGTTAATATTCATTCCATATAAAACCACTTTTATTACCAACTCACTACGTAAGAAGATCCCACACCACTTAATTTAATAATGAGTATTATATAATATATATATATATATAATATAGGTAACTGTTAAGAATGATTAAGTAATAATAAAATATTGTCTTAAGCTATGAATATTAATTAAATATTATTACCAAAGGCGTAAACTAAATGTACTTACTTGTGTACAACTAAGTTGATTATCATTCAAATTTATTTTCACGTGGCAAACTAGATACTATAGCATTATTTTACATTACTAATTAATTTTTATACATAACTAACTACATGACAATTATCGGTCTTATATTTAATTTTATAATTACATTTTTTTAAATCCTCGAGATTCAGTGATGATTAAGTAAAAATATAGCAATTATATCATTATGTAACAAGCGAATACAACTAGGAAACACAGGCGAGCGCACCACAAGAGCCAATCTGCAGGCTATCTAATAAAAATTATAATACGTATTAGTGTAATAGTGCATTACGTAGTATATTAATTACTTAGAAATATCCTTAAGTTTACTAGTTACTATAGTATTATTATTATTACCTATGGACTATGACAGACAAAAGTTTAGGAAGTTTTTATAATTAAACTATTATTCTTAATACACCACAGTAATTTTTAATAAATTATACATTTAAGACATTGTCAACTCGAAGCATTACTGACATTGCCTTAGAAATGGAGTTATTTCTTGAATTAGTATAATTTCTGATTCTGATAATATAGTCTATAGAATATAGGTAAAAATACATAGATCTATAATTAGATATTAGGTACATTATACAATTTCTTAATAACTCAATAACATAGGACTCATTAGTCATTAATATAGTTTCTATTTTAAAACAAATAATCATACTTGCCTACCAGTTTTCAGAAACTATAATAGTAGAAATCGAGTATTTCAGTACCTATATACAAGGTGATTTTTAAAGCACGCTCACCCCATTATTATGCTTAAATTATGTATACATTCAAATTCTGATTTTTACATAGTTTCAAGTTGTTAAAAAACAACGTTTTTATTAAAAAATTATATTTTTAAATATTTTAAATATTTTTTATCCTTATATTTTTTAAGTTTTTTATTTTTTTGAATGACAACATAAAGTTTTAATTTCATATTCCAAATCAGAATATTTATCTGAGTATTTTGATATATAAAAATCAAATTTAGGGCTAGTAGTTTATGAGTTATTATAAGTATTTAAAGTTTTGATGCGCGGAGTGGTGTGATACGGGTTTACCCAACAAAATGTTTTCCGCTACTCCGCTTGTCTAAACTTTAAATACGTATAACTCATAAGTCATAAGCTACTCGCAACTATTTATTTGTTGAGCATGACTCAATTCAAATAAGACTTCAAAAATATTCTAATCCATTTTCAGTATTACCGAATGCGAAATGGATTGTTTTTATAATCTTGTAAGTGTACGTCAAAAGTATTATATTACACTTTTATAGTTTTATCTATACATCTATTTCGTTTTAAAACCAACCGCATGATATGAAAGCCCCTAAACAAGAAGCTATACTGCAAGTCTGTAACGCGACTACGTGTGCTCTGCATGTAAAATATCGCATTCAAACTCCAGACGTGTAAAAATTACAAATAAATATGTAGACCTAGCGGAATATAGAATTCCTAAAAATTTAGTTAGGTACCTACTTTATGAAGTATTCAAGTATATTTCATAAAAACTCTGTATGAGTATTTTATTATTTGACATGTTGAAAATATTATTATTATTATGTCCTCATAAATATGTGACTTATGAATTATTATATGGTATAAGAACACTTACACTTACACCCCTCGTCATCAGTCATCGTTAAGTACATCGTAAAGGCAGTAATCTTGTAAGAGATATATTTAAATTATAACTACCTATATAATACAACAAGTAAAACAGCATTTAAAATTTAAAAAAAAAAAAACAAACATTATTGCATGTTGTACTGTAGTGTGATTTTATGACAAATATTAAAAATTAATTATTATTTAAAATTTAATTAGAACAATTTAACAAAACAGTAAATACTTTATACATATATTGGATAATTAGTTAACAATAAAACAATATTAATATTCATTAAGCATATAAAATAAATAAATTATCGAGTATTGACGTATTGCACGATTTATTTGGTAAATTAATAACTATTTGTTCTTATTTGATTAAAATTCTACAACAAATTATGTCATCCCTAAAATATTAATTTATATGCAAAATAAAATATTTTCAATACATTCACTGCTTCATAAACCTATCACATAATTTTCCATTCCAATCAAACTGCATACACGCAAAAATATATGTATAAACTTGTATTTATCCGGATATCATATGGCCATATAAATTGGTCATAGCAAAAGTACCTCACTGTTTAATTTTATCATTATTTTAATAATAGTTATTCAGTTGTTTAAATAAATATTTTCCATACTTCAATTTATAATTAATAGGTAGGTACTAACTATTAAGTACAAATAAAATCATTAAATTGTTAAATTATTAAATTGTTAAAATCGACCATAAAATATGCTTAGAAATAAAAATTGACACACTATTTATGCTCAGAATTATTTGTCATATAAAATAATTATATTTCACTTTGGTCTTAGTATAAATTCTAGCAATTAACAATTAGTTACTGTAAATATATTATATATCTTATAAAGTTAAACTAAAATAGTAACTTATAATTATAAGATGTGCTTGCAGAGAACTTACATTTTACCCGCAAAGTGTAACGTACACTTTAATAATTATTTCTGAGTTCTGACAATGACTAAGTTAGTTTTTTCTACAACACATATTATTTTGTGCAATAAATAATACGTGTACTCAACTATTTCAATAAAGTCATTTAATTCTAGAATGTTCAAAGCAGTAAAACTCGACTCGTACAACATTCGGGTCTCATTTTTTATTATAAAAATTATTTCACAGGTAGTATGTATACTATAAAATAACGATCGTATAAAAAATCTGTTTATTATAATCGATTATTTTTATACATTGAAACTAAATACCGAATAGGTTCTCTTTTTATAAACTAATAATATGTTTAAAAATCAAAAATTTTCGCATAAAAATTACAGTATTTAGTAATTTAAGTACCGGATAATACAATATTATATTATCATTGTTATCTACATATTTTTGTTTAAAATTAACCTGTTTGTGAACATGTATCACATGGCTACTATTCTTTATGTTTCAATGTTTTATACATGACTACTATAGAATTTGGCTTTATAAATATTAATTTAGGTGCATCGTACGTTTTGTGATAATTGGTATTATGGCTATTCATTATGCAACATCATTGGAAATGAACCACATTATTTATAATATACAAATACCGTGTGCCCACATCAAGAAAACCAATAAAAATCATAATACACAAAAGACAAATTAATTATCGTAAGAAAGATGTTCATATCCGTGTTCTTGTCACTTGCTTTGTTATCACATTTTAATGAACTGATTTATGTGCAAATTTTAACATTGCAAACGTGTATATACAATTGTATAGGCTTCGTAGAATTATGCCTTCTAATGGAAATTTCAGTGCTTATTTTGACAATTATTATTATACCTACTTCCTCTTAGTTCTTATGATATATACTTCATAAATATTAGTATAATGTTTCTCTGTTTCTCAGTTCCCTTTTGGCAATGTACGTAAAAATTGATTAAACAATTTACAACTTCCTATTAAAATCTGAGTAAAGTTTATCTTCTAAATGTATTACAAAAATACAAAAGACCTATTTTAAATAGCTATTGCATAAAAGTGATATTTACAAACTACAAAGGTTTTGCATAGTGTTATATAAGCTTCAATACATTTAAAAATATTAATTTTAGATATAAACTGTTTTTTAAACTACCACCAATCATGGGAAAATAGTCACTGTTTTAATCATTACCTTTTTTAAGTTAAAAATGAAAATCGTTAAATTTGTATTAAACATTTTGATTTTATTATGATTGATTAATGTTATTATTGTATAATATACTCGTATATTGATACTGCTATAATATACTAAAACTTAATAGATATACTTCAATTTGGTACTTTAAACATAAGTATTACTGTGGATAAAACATTAATATTTTACTTAATATTTTTTTATAATTTATATTGTATTACTCAATCCCAATGTATAATATTATAGTATTATAATGTATTACTAATAATATTTCGTTTATAATAAGTATTAAAAGATAAATAATAAGGCATTCAAAAAAACTGACACAATGCACAAGCAAATTACAAGAATATGGATTTGAAAATGTTCATGCGAAGATCAATTTGTTAGTACAAATAATATACAAAATATATATATTATATATATATATATCACACAACGAGCACACATAACCATAGCCGGTGCAGTCATTCCTGGTCCATATAATTGTTTTGATAAGTTAATATTCCTCTTATAGCACGTGAGTAGGGAAGTCTCGTTTTTCTGTCATGCCGATTTGATAAAAATCAGATAAAAACTTCAAGAATTGCACGGCGATCCAAAAACGTCAGATAGGTATGTGATTTCGCACATAATACCACAGTAATCATGACCGTCAGCGCATTTTTTTTTATTTCATTTTGATAGTTAAATTTTATGTATAAAAGTGTTTTTCGCGTACCTACCTCTAGTCGGGGGTTCTGTTAATGCAAACTGTACAACAACAATATTTATTTTAATACAACGATAGTCGACAACAGGCACACACCCTAACCAAACTCAATTATACAGCGAAACATCACTATAATAATATAATAATATACTATACGTAGACCGTACCTTCATACATTTATATAATATATGATATTATTATCACGGGCGTGTAAAAGAAGAATATTACATAGGTATGGGTTTACGTATACGGGACGAGGGGGCCGAGGCAGCGCGGACGTTTTCGAACAGCCTCCCCGCGACCAGTCTTCTCGGCCCCGCGGGGTACACGGTCTCGCCCGACGAAAACTAGTTAACAAATTACATTTCGTTTGCGCCGGCGTTTTTTATATTTTTTTTCATTTACACTTTTTTCCGCGTGCGAGCCGGAGCGGCGGGTACGGTCGACAATAGCCCTTCTAATTGCGAACGGCAAACGCTATACCGCCACCGCGCCGTTTCCCATTCGCGAAAACATTTCTCAAACAATTGCGCGTCGCGCGGCGGTATAAGTTCTTTACGCGCGCGTGGGTCAATTTGCATTTTTCGTCTTCTTTTTTTTTTTTTAGTATTTTTTCTCTTCCTCCCCGTGTTTCTCCTTCTCCGGCACTCGTTTTTCATCGTCGGTTTTCCACTTGTCCTCCGCACTCCTCGCTCCCCGTGTCCACACAGTGCGCCTTTTAAGACGCGCCCCACCCCGCCCCGCCCACCGCAGCTCGCGGCGTTGAATGAGTCGGATAATTTTCTGTACGTGCACGCGTAATTTCTCCACCACCGCCGTCCGTGTGCGCGCGCGGTTATATGTATATATTTATTTATTTATTTACATATATTATATACTTGGCCGCGTACTTGTATATATACATCATGCAGAAGTCGCCCCGTCATAGTGCATAACATTATTATCATAATAACAATAATACATTACGGGCGTATACAATGGAAATAAACGATAAGAAAAACATATTAGCACAATAAATTATGTAAATAACGAGAATAAGAGCGACCAATTATTGGAGCAGGTAACTATATTATATTATATGCGCGTGACGGCAGCACCAGTAGGTAGTACAACACTGTTACAGTGTCATCAGCTATACTATACGCGGTTCTTATTATTATGCATATTGCACGCACACACACACACATACATACGTAATATTATACTATACAGTGCACATTGCATGTAAATGTATCTACAGCTCGAGAATTTTCGTAATTCGATTCGAGTAAACGCGAGCACGCGTCATTATATTATATATATATTATTATCATCATATTTTTCGCGTCTGATGCGAAAAACTTTCATTATATCTCCGCGGCAAATAACGCACAAGTTAGTAGTTGTATTGGCTTCGTCTCCACGAACTCCGACGTATTTCAATTCGTATCGTGTGGGCGATTCGTCAATTGTCGCACCGTAAAAATAAAACTTTCAGCTTAACTCGTTTAAGTCAGCAGTAAATTTCACATATTATACTACCAATAGGACACACACGCTTCAAATATTTTCACTCTATCGCCAAGCAACTGCAATGTGCGTCACACGCGGCAATTTAACGACTATAGAAAACATAATTGCAGAGTGCTTCCACGTCCCTTTTCTACCGTATCTAACACATCAAAAATTCTATCGATTTTGCGATTCCATCAATCGCAAAGGTCGTTAACGACGAATACGTTTTCAATACGTAAATATTTTTTAAAGGACACGATTAAAAATAAACCTGCTTATCTAAATATAAAATAACCAGTGATTATAAATTGTACCTATCTAAAAATACTAAAAAGATAGATTTAATACCTATTTATCTTTATCGTATATTCACCATGCCTTCAATCAACTCCTCTAACAATCTTATAAACAAGCCTCTCTCCGTTTAAGACGCGCAGATCTTCCACCAACATCTCTTTGCATAAAAAGTATTTTTAATTATCCACCAGCCCTAATACTTTCAAGTCAGCGCCTTATTCTTAATTCATTGTCCATTTGTACACCTCCAGGTCATATTAACTTCAATAAAATTGTTTATAATCATAATAAAAAGTTTCCATTATTTTTGCTGATCGATGCATCGAGTGCACCAAAGACCGTAATAACAGCCCGACCAAATGTGCATTTTGTTCAAAGAGCTACACTACCAATTTTAGTGAGTATTATCCTTATACATAAAGCTGAATAGGTCAAATTTTACTCTTTACAATTTTAATTTAAAAACGTCAACATTTTCAAAAAAGGTAACTACTAAATCAAGTTATTTAAAGTAAAAATAGTGGTATTCATTTTAAAAATAGAAGTTTGTATCACTTCCAGACACTCCTTATTCAAGTCCTTAAATTGATTAAAATATCTGAAATATTCTAAAAAGTTTTAGTATTGGTTTTAGTAAGTTGGTACCTTTATAATTTTTAAGTTTTTAGTTTTTTGAATGAAAGTATACATTTTTAATTTTATATCCTGAAACAAGGTATTTTTCAAAGTATTTCAATACATACATATTAAATTTGAACGACTATTTTATGAGTTATAACTTGTAAGTAGGTATATTTAAAGTTTAAAGAAGTAAAGTAGTGGGTACGAGTTGAATACCTCACCAAATGTTGATTTATTTATTTTTTCGTATTTATGTTTTATTTACCGCATTAATAAAATTCATATATTATATACTTTAAATATTTATAAACGATATTAAAGTCATCATTCCAGAAACAAAAAATTCTAGTAAGCAATTCATAGCAAAAATGCATTGAATGTTGTAAATCGGACTCGTCGTGGAATAATACGTATTACCACTACGTACCTGTAAAGCATAAAAATATTATTGGATTATGGTAGCCTAACCTATAAAAGTCGTCACTCGAATCGCTCTTTAAGATAATATCAAACAGTATATTATATAGGTAAGAACACAAACCCTATAAGTTTCACGACCTCCGTAGGTACGCGACATTACACGGCTAATATACGTGTACTATATGATATCCGCTGCCATATATAGGTATTAGATTACTACTAGAATCGTGGTCTGATATTATATTATAATGCGTTATTATTATACGCGTGATGTTCACCGATACCGCACGACGGATAATCATAGTGTACATTATTATATTATATTCGCGTCCGGAGGTGACTGCTACTGCCTACTGTAATATAACTGTTGCCGAACACACGACACGTATAATATAACATTATTAATTAAAACTTTTGATGTTAAAATACGATATTGTTATTATAATAATATAGCGTGCGGTGTGTGTCGTGCGGAACACGTGCAGCCGTTAAGATAACGGCGACGGTTTGACTTAGAAACTGTCGCGGCGGATATTCGACGTGGGCGAGGGGAAGTGCTGCCGCGGAACCGACTTTGGCGGCGATGATCGCAATAATACATCTTCTCGCGCAGATAAACTCGCGTCTAATAAACGCGCGTTACTATAATATGATATTATTATGTATACGTATTATTATCAATTATCACTGCGACTGTTATTACTGTTGTTATTATTATTATTATTATTATTGCGACGCGGCAGAGGAAACGGGCGCGCGCGATAGCTGTTTGCTGCAGTGCTCGCTCGGCGGAAACGTTCAATCTTCGGGTGCTGCGCGCGCCAGTTAAGAGTTTGAAAACTCGACACATTAACGCCGCGGCGGGCGGGACGGAAAAAGAAACACGGACCGAAAACAAAAGTTCGGCAATTACGAGACGACGATGTTCGCGCACTGTTCCGTTATGATATTAATATAGCAACGCGACGTGAGCGCCAACTAATTACCGGAGGCCTTTGGAGCCGCCAGAGTTTTGGCGCGTTCGGTTTTCCGACGGAATCGGCGGCGGGTGCGTATGATAGCGCGTTACGATCACATACAGTGGGTATAGTAGAGATGAACAGCAGCTAGTGTATCGGTGCAAGGGTACGTGGGTCGGCATAAGAAAAATCTGATCAAGGGGAGGATGGTGTCGTGCCAAAATTACCGACCCCAAGTACTATAATTACCGGCTCGGAAAAAAATATAATAATCAGAGCAATAACGACAAATGAAATTTGAAAATAACTTTTCTGCAAAACAAATAGGTACACATATTAATATGTTCGTTTAGTATGAAAACTAATATATTAAATATTTGTATCATCATATATTTATCAATTAGGTGGATAAGATTTGTTGAAATAATAGTAAAAAACAAAACTAATAATCTCAATGTAATTCCACGTAGTTCTTAAATTCTATAAATTTATACAATATATTTAAAAGCTTAATATATGAACATTTATTTATAATAATAAATAAAATATTACTTTAGTAAATAAATACTTACAATTGGTGGACATTCTTAAAATAAAAATGTTGACGCTTCGGATACATTTTACGGTGCTCCAAAATGCTTTGCTAAAACTCCTTTTCCACCACTTTGTACAGTGGTACACGCCACACGGTATGATTCAATGGCGCTGCGAAAATCAAATACATTGAATGAAATAATGCTCAAATCTGAATCTAAGAATTGTGATGCTTTTTTATACTACACAGAACATAATTTAATGAAAGCACATAATCTACTTATAAATATTATTCAATAAGATTAGGTTATATAAGGACTCAGCTAACTTCATTTTAGCGGTGACTTGCAGCGAGTGGGAATATAATTATATATTGCAAATGTCTATATATATATTATAAATTATGATATTATTTTATTATACAGCCATTATAATTTATAGGTCATAACTCATAGGCAAACAGGTCCATACATTTACTCTATGTTTAGAGGCCTTCTTTTACCGCTTTTTCAAAAATTTCAATAAGAAAATTGTTTGTAATTTATGGATAACTGTATAGAACGCGCGTGCCCACAAATGTCCACAGAGCAAAAACAAATTGGAATTCAATATCACTGCATCAAATTACCCGATCAAAAGTCAGTCGATATAGAGAGACTTGAAAAATCTAAATTATTAATTTACGATCCTCGTCAATTATCGGCTAGCATTGTGTCTATGTATTGAACTTTATTAAGTACAAGCTTTACTGTGTGGATTTTTTTCATGCTTAGGCATTTTTAACTTCCTATCAATTAATCCATTTAGTATTGTGACACATCTATCTTGATCATATCTATCTTGATAACGGTGTCAGTATATACTTTATAAACGAAAAGTTTAAGCTTTAGGTATATACACTATATAGCTGTTGTTGAATAAAAACTTCTTACAATAATATTTTTTATATTATTCAAACATAGACATCACGATGCATGTGCTGCTACATAATGTATATATAAGTATAGTATTTTAAAGGGTTTTTTGCCCTCAAATAAAAGTTTTGTTTACATTTATATAAATAAAGCCCCAGTAGCAGATAATACTATAACATTATACGCGTAAACCTATAAGTTATTTTAGAATATATTTGCTATAATTTTGGTGTATACCCATACCCATATACAGTGATGGTACTAGGAGAGGGAAGCCGGGGATTGAACCCCAGGCGTAAAATTTTAGTGAGCGTAATTTTTTGGTGGGCCTTTACTTAATTTTTGATGTAAGAAGTTAAAAAACTATTTTTATTTTACATAATTTGTTTAAGATTTGATGATGACCACGTTTAAAGGAATGAAAAACAAAATAAAACCATACACAGCGTAAAATTATTGAATGATTATATTCTATTATTGATTATTATAAGAGCGCGTAGCTGCGCGATCGGCGTACGTCGACGATCGCAGACGATGCAGTACATATTGCATAGAGACAGACTAATAACAAAAATTAAAAAGTACATATATCAGTGGTTCTCAATATTTTTAGTACCACAACCCAAATTTCCCCCGAAAAATTTTTCGCGACCCACATGGTTTCACTTTTCAAAAAGTAGTTATAAAAAACAAAATTTGTATTATATAAATATGTATACATTTTTATTATGTATTTAGTATTTTATAGGCTTATAATTAATATATTTTTACAAATGTACTCTTAATAATGAGGTGTATGCGAAATGTGTACTTGTTTTCTGTTTTGGTTAATAACAGCATTGACATCATAATTCAAAAAATTGTTCGCGACCCACTTTGAGAAACGCTGACTTATATTATATGAATAATAAAAATAAATATAATAAAAAATGTATTTTGTAATCGATGATAGTACAAAATTAATGTAATTTATATTAATTAATACTTTGTCGTTGTCATGAAAAAATAAATTATTATTTAATTTGGTCATGGTCGTTGTATTATGTTGCGTTTTTTTGTAATAAAATTCGGGATTCGCCATTTCGGCCATCAATCTAGACATCATTCTAGTTAACGGTAATATTATGATTAGATTCGTTTGAGTATACATATACTAGTATATACTATAATACTATAATAATTAAGATTCTGAGTGAAACTAGTCGTGTATTGATGCTCAGTGGCGTAAATACCTACCGCGTAGGCAAGGCGGACAACCGCCACAGGTCCACAACTAACGAGGGGCCCTACTGCCCTAGTCTAAACAATGATACTCTATATTTTATATTAAATTCCGATGTTTCTGGCTTGCCATTTTCTCCAGGGGCGGTTCTCTTGACAGCTGCGACTGCATAAGAAAATCGCTGCTCAGATCGCTGTTGATCGCTGGATCTCAACCGTCCGGTCTTCCCAGCCCCGGCGGTTAGGTGGTCGCCCGTACTAGGTCCTGTAGCAGTTGATCTGTGGACATCCGGTTCACCTCAGCTTCCGACTGCATTTTCTCCTGATCGCTACACACCTGTCCCAGCTTAGATATGAGGAATAACACACCTGTGCTCCGTTTCTCGTCTCCGCCGCTCTTTGTGTCTGGAAAGGAAAGTTAGTACAATGTAATTTTATTTATTGAAACAGAATGATGTGACTGGAAAAATTGTCGTAGCTGCTGTTCGTTGTACTGAACTACAAAACTACGTGCGCGTTCATTGCGTATTTTTTTCCGTGTGTAGGTACTACCGATTGACACCCGTTCATATACAGTTAACAGTCTATACAAATTATAATAGTTACGTTTTTTTTCCATCCAGGTATTCGATCAGATATGGCTTGACAAAATAGCATATTGCGAGCATTTTAATTGTGATGTAATATAACGATGCCTAATAGTGACGATCAAAATTGGTCTTGGTCTTGCGGTTTTGCAATACTCTTGCTACAAGACCAAGACCAATATTAGGTTTGCAAGACCAAAACCAAAGCAATACCGACGCTGCAAGACCAAGACCAAAACAAGACCTGCAACAGTACAAGACTCTTGCAAATTTATCAGTAGATCGACACCCGTTCACATATACAGTTAACAGTTTATAAAAAAAATTAAAAATTATAAGATAGTTCCGTTTTTACGTTACGTTTACAATAATAGTCTATATTTTAAATTAAATTTCAAATTTCACAATAGAATAAGAAATATAAAAATAATATTATTTTGATATACATTTTTTTTTAAGTGTGTATAATGTATATTCTACAACTATGGTGCATTTTTAAATATCAAATTTCTGTATAAACATTTTTTTTCAATAAAAAGGTTCTTTCAATTAATTAAGTATGTTTGTTATTTTCTAATTTTAATAGTTAGCAAATAGTTTTGTAAAAATCAGAATAACTTTTAATTAGTTTAATTATTGTAACATAAGTAGGTAATACGATTCTATGAGTAAGAACTAGCTTGATATTTTTAACATTATTATGTGTTTAAAAGTCAATAAATATGTAGTATTATTGTAATTTGAATTCAAATTATTAAAAAAACAATTGTAGGTTAGGATAATTCAGAGAATTGTAAGGATACAAGATTGAAACTTGGTCTATGTTTGGGCGTAATTTTAATATTTTCCGCGAGCGTAAAAAATCTAAGTTCCGCCTCTGCCTATATATTAAATATCTACAGACACACACAAACATGTATATATATATATATGGGGTACGCATTCGGACAGATTGAATTGTGGTGGGTGGGCGATTGTGAACGACGCGTACGAGAATATAGATAAAGCTAATGTGTAAATGATACACAGTGTAAGTATACGATCCGTAAGTACATCTAGCGACTAAGCTATGTATATATATATATATATATATATATAATACATACTATACATGCTATACCATGTATAATATACTGATATATTGGCAGGAGGGTTAAGGTATTATAATATATTATGTGGTCACTCTTATATTCACACGCAGTTGATAATAACAAGATATAGCCGTGTGTAAAATGTATCGCCCGGCGGTGGTTATATAGGCGGTATATATTGGAAGAAAAGAGGAAAGAGAAAACGTATCGAGTGGATAAACGGCGCGGTCGGCGTTGGTCAAAAAAAGGAAATTACGATTTCTATCAGCCACCGCCCGGAGGTGAACAGAATGAAGAAAAAAAATATAACATAATATAGTATATATAAGTATATAATATGTACCTACTATATAACATAAACGCAATAGCGGGGTGATGTTACGCGCACTATAGTAATAATATTATTACACCATATAATATTATCGATAGTAATAAATAGCGATAGCGGGGCGGCGGTGAGGCGCGTAAAAAGTTTTATATTTTCCCCTTATTCCCGTCAATGGCGATAATATATAACACAGAAAAAAATCTCAGATAAGTCACATCGCGTATATATATATTTATATACATACACAGACATTCGCGGTCGCGTTGTAAATATTCGTCTTTAGTGACCGCGGTATTATAAAACGACATTATTATAATATATATGTATAGATTATATTATATGTACGGGGTATTTGCAAGTGAATTATCGTCCTAGGATATGGCCGCTTCTCGGGATGGACTGCAGAGGCTGCGGAACATTTATGATCCAAGGCTCTCGTTTAATCTTCGGCCCGGGCAAAGGTCGTGGTCAGTCACGTACAATAAATTCACCGATCAGCCCCTAGCGCGTGTTCGGTATATTATATAGGTAAGTATTATTATTATATTATAGCTGTTCGCTTACGAATACATAATATTTTTATACACATTATTTAGTTTCTAGTATGAGTAACATACATCGCGTTGTGTATATTATTATCGCGCTACAGTGATAATACACATCGCATGGCATATTATAGAACTTCCTCGTAGTGCGCAACCAACAGTCTTACAAAAATTAAATGACCGGAAATATCCGTAGTATCCGGAATGGCACAAGTCTATACAAGACGTTTAAAACGAGAGAGGTACCTCAAGAGCTAGCCATCGTCCACCAGCAATGTAAGATTTGTATTTTTTTTCTATTCTACTGTAATTTATTTATTTATTTATTCTTGTACGTGATGGTTCAAGTACTGTGGTACATAATATTATTAATTTTTACAATATTAAAATATTTTACACAGACAATAACATCAATAATATTAATAAATAATAGAAATTTGTTAGCTGCACTAATTAATTAACACTAATTAAAAATGTAGTTACAAGTTTGAAAAACATTCACTCCGCGTTACGGTGTATAAAACTACTTATATTTAACAAAATATTATATTCAATGTTAATACCTACTGAAAAATGCCAAAACACCGATGATTTATCTTGAATAAAAGTTTTTTAATGCACTTGCCACTTATTGACCTAATATTTGGTAGGGTTGCTGTATTAAATAGATATAGAGTTTAGTAAGTAATTCCTATTTCTAAAATCGCCTTGTATCAGTTGTATCTATATAAACATTTACGCGGATTTATGAAAATTTGAAGAAATCTTCTATGAATTGTTTTTCAAATGCTAGACTTAAGTACTTTAATGAATATAGTCTACAACGATTTACGCTTTTCCAATAATTCAAGTTTAGGTACGTCGAGAGATATTATTTTACAATTTATGCATATCATTATACTAATACTAATTTTCTAAACTTTTCCGTTTGTGATAAGTACTAGGTACTTAAAAAAAATGTATTTATGCCACAATTTAAAGTTCAAACAAATTTAATGAAATAATTATTTTATAATTTTTCTATACTTAAAACTATACTACAAAATTACATTTTCTTTTATTAAACTATTCAAATGTACATACAGAGCCGTATACACAAATTTTTAGATTTATTTCTCCTGAACACAAAAAATAGTAAGCTCGTACAATTTAAATAACAACATTTTATTATAAATATAATTACACGGCGTTTTGTTTAGGCTATTTAAGTACATCACTACGGTACATTCATTCATCCGAAATCCCACAATTTACCTATTTTCATAATATTTATCAATTAGATAACTACTATGATTAATGATCATTATTTGAATTCAACATTAAGTACCGTTGATATTATTTTATATCTTTTATCTGTTATATATTTTATTTACTATAAATGTTTCACAAGCGCAGTGTATTGTGGAAGTATTTTCAGAAGCATCTACACCTATGAGTACTTACAACGTGGACGCTTGTACAACGGTTTTGATGTACCATACGATTTTTAATTGTTATAACTTTATAAGATAAATAAGCGTAAAGCCTATATATTTTTAGAGTAATGTTGTATGAAAGGGATATGAATGTACGATATTTCTCTCGACTCTCCTCGTACAATCTATAAGTTATCCACATCACTTCCAAAAGACTGACAGATCACGCGGAAATTGCTGTTTTGGTCTCCTGATTATGATGTATATAGTGGCGCTGTCTAAGTATTGTTATTACCAAGAAAACATTATTACAGTGTCCCTATGGTTTTTAGTTCTTGTGAACACTTTCACTTGATTTATACAACCCTTCACTTTGAATTAAACTGTATAACCCGCAGTGATTTACCGACCCCTCAATACTCTTGTTACGTGTCTGCACGTGCGTTTAAACCACCGTGACCTAACCGACGAACCGTGACGAATTAAATACACACAAAAACAGTCGCGGTAATCGCACGCAAAAACGATTTTCTATTTCTGTTCCAAATCCAATTTACACACTTACAATATATACATGTATATAATATAACTGAAGCGTACAAATATTCAATTACAAAGCATCGCCGTAATATTATGTACGAGATTGTGTTATTATTGTCCATGATGGGAAATATAACATGGTATAATATATTATGAGAAGAGCACCGTCTCCACGGATGCGGGATGACTGTAAATTATAAGTAAATAAAATAACCATACATGATTTAATAATTCCATATGCATATTGTACGAGACAAAATATACATGATTTATTTTTAAAATATATGTATGCAATATAATATGCAGTGTTATCAATACTACTTATATACATATATATATATATTAGAAATTTAAACTATTTTTAGTAGAAACTATAAAATAGTTTATAGATATAATTTAAATATATTTAATTCATTATTTTTTATTATTATTATTTAATATTTGTAATGGATGATACGCCATAACAATCATTTGAACTGAATGTCTGATTTGAATGATTTTATATTATTTTTAAAACTATATCTACGAAATAACTAATAAATCGTAATTAAGATGCGTTAAATTTCGTATTGTGCTGTATTATTAGATATTTAGTAAATTTACTTTAGAATTTTATACTCTACATGCTCTACTAAAAACAAACAATATTCTACATAACGAGTACCCAAAAAATCGCAGTTAGATAGCTATATTTAAAATAATATGTTAACTCAGACGATTCATCATATTTTGTTCAAGATTAATTGCAAATCGCAACGTATTTTCGTTATAAATTTGACTGATTAATAACAAGTACAACCATTTTAACGAAGTGGTAACAATAGTTAAAGCGGTTCGTACAAAAATGTTATAATAAATTGTATACTGATCGTGAATAAATTAACGTTTTTGAAAATATTTTTGACATAATATATGGATGTTGCAGAAACAATATTATTGAAAAAAATGATATTCTTTCAATTTTTTATCGTTATTATATTTTAAGTTTTTAAAATTAGAATGACAAAAATGTATTTTTAATTTCATATTCCTAAGTAAAATATATTATTCGGAGTATTCCGAAGAATAAATATTCGAATTTTAAACGATTACCTTTTTTATAAATGTATCACTTATTAAAAATACTTATTATTTATTCGCCAAAATTATGTAAACCGTTATCAAAAGCCGTCAATGGATTTTGAAATACGTATAATGAGAGTTCTTAGATGAAAAACAAATAATAACAACCTGGAGTATAATACAATATATTGTTATACGTCGTTTGTTATATCATAATACTAACGAGAAAAAGAAACAATAAATAATAATAACTAAATACGACGACGACAAAACACTAGATTGGCCTAAGTCGGTCGTTCGGCCGTGGACGTGGTGGCGCGGGCGAGCGGGCGGTGTCGCGTGCGCCGGCGATAAAAACAATCGCTAAACGAGAAGAAAACACCATCCCCCGGAAAACGGGGTGTATTCGGCGGCGGGGTCGTCGACGGGTGACGACGAGGGGAGGAGAACACGAAAAAGTCTAGTGGAGTATTAGCCGCCGCCGCCGCCGTCGGGGCGCATTTGTTTCGCGTGGCGCGCGAACAATAATACGGCGGGCGAGATAAAGAAGACGATTCACGATTTGTACTCGTCGTCGTGCGAGCCATATAAATCAGATGAATAGATATAATACACACATAGTGTTGACGGGCGGAGAAGACGAGGCGGAGGGCCGGTCGCGTGGTATTATTATATTATGTGTGTGTGTGTGTGTGTGTGTATGAATAATATTCTCTGCGCGCACGCGTCTGCAGCCAGTGGCTTTAAAAATATAAAATAGCTTACGACGATTCGTAAGCAAAAGAAAAAGGCGCGATGGGGAGGGGAGGTGCGGTTAGGTTAAGTGGCGTACATTACGCGCGCGCGAGAAACTATATAATAAGATATAATGTATATATATATATATATATATATATACATACATACACACAGTACACACACAAAAGCCACCGCGCGGTGCTTGGAGGAAGTGTGCGAAGGGTCGTCTCGTCGTCGTCGCGGTCGCATTCGTGAGTGGACCGGGGAGGGGCAGGGGGAGACGGTTTTTAAAAGGGTGTGGAAACGCACAGATAAGAAACACAAGAAGCAGTACGTAATATAATAGCGAGTGTATATATATAAATAGAACGATGCGGTGTGGTATAAGGTTTTATACCGCCAGCGTGCTATTACGCGCAGCATCGGCGGAGGGTGTTATAATAATAATAATAATAATAATAATAATAATAAGCCAACCCACCACCATACCGCGACGCTATCTTTTTTCTTTTCTGTTTTTTTCATTTCCGCCATTTTGCACCCCTCCACTCGTCTTTTCGCCACCCATCACGGGGTTATATTATATTATTATTTCGCCGTTGCTTCTTATGTTTCTATCGTCTTTCTACCGCTCTCCACGACCCGCTGTAGCCCCGGAAACTGTGTTCCTACCACGGCCATCCCAGCCCGAACCGTGTGCTTTTTATCCGCCAACGCTGAAAATTCCTGTTATTTGTACTCGCGTGTATGTACATAATAATATTATATAGGTGGTGGCGATCGACGATCGTCGTGTATATCGAATCGGCCGCGACCACCGTTGACCGTGCTGCTAGTGGTAGTGCACTAACCGTGATCAGCGGAGTAACCGTTTCGAAATCATTTCATTATACATACCCGCAGATGTATAAATATTTAACGTATTCATTGAATTCTTCGACCTGGCACGCAAAAAACATATCCACACGACGAAGTCGGATCGGAAATAGAGGAATTCAATAGTCGCAGACGACGTGCGCACACTGATATAGCGACATGATGATAATAGTCCTGTAATACATTATTATACTATCGTCGTTATTTTAATTATTGTGTTTGGTGTAGTACTCCACAGTCAGTCCCGAACATTTTAAAAATGTAATAGATCCATAAAAACAAAAATACAAGTTTTTCAAAGATTTCCGGAGAAGTGTAATGATATTTATATTACGCCACTAAGGTTCATATTTTATATCATCAATAATAATATTAAAATATTATACTAATAATACTATATTATAACTGTACCCTGTACCATATACAATAACATATTTTGTACCTATTACTTACAAAATAAACAACAACACTTTACAATCGCACAACAAGTACGAAGGGTCAATGATGATATAAAGAAGACCAAAAGTCTCATCACGGCGTGCTCCTGCAGTAGTAGTCGTACCAGTAGCAACCTCAGAGCTACGCATCACGTACGAGTGTATCAAATTATTAAGATTTGAGTTTTTCCAAACCAATAATCTGAAAAAAACACACACAAATTCATTAAAATAAAAACATAATTTTATAAACTAGAGAAAGAAAAACGAAATAAAAAAGCATAATTTTATGAGACGACTAAGCGAACTTTTTAGTGATGTATCTTACATTACGTCAATGAGATATGCTGCATTTCTGCTAATATGAGGTGTTCACTTATTATTATGCGGTTGTACCTACGCCCCTCTGATAAACCCGGGCTACAACTTTTGCTCGATTTAAGAATTAGGCCGCAATTTAGGAAAATAAAAATCTAAATGTAGGGTGTCATTCAATAAAGCAAAATTAAAATAAATAATATGAATTAAAAAAAAGAAAAATTTTAAAAATTGGAAGCTACTTTTAGAGACTTTGTGTTTCAAAAAATCACTCAATATAATATTATTACCTGTGATTTTGTGTATGTATGGCGTATGCATTCAAAAAATAATAATAAGAAGAAATAAAAATTATCAATATTGTTTGACGATAACCATTCGTTATTATTTGTATTATTATATTATTAAACATTATATGAGGCGAGGAAATCCAAGACGCAATATATTGCCAAAATACTGATTTTCCAAGAGAAGCAATTTTTGGAATCTCCTCTTCCATAATAATAAATGTAAGTTCATTGAAGCCCAATAAATGTAATTTATTTTATAATACATTAAGTGTATAATGAGTTATGACGATTTTTAAAAAATATACATTAATATAATATAAACCTTTATTTTTTCGGCATTTAAAAATAAAATTTAAAATAATCCAAAACATTCTATTTCCATTTATTTAGTATATTTTTGATTACCTAACCATTTTATTCTCCTATACCTAAAATACGGGCAATAATACGTTTTGACATAACATAAAAAAAGTAAATTTTGGAATAATTTACGGAAACAGTTTGTTTTGGTATAGTATTTCCTATATTCTTTTGACGCGGTATGTTTTGGCGTAACTCTAAATATCAAATGTAAAAGGTTCGTTTTAGATTAACCAGTCATTTTTAAAAGTGGATTTTATAAGGAAGTTCTGACGTCGCTAATCGATTTTCCATAAAAACCGATAAACAAATTGATTTTATGCATTTTGGCAAAAGTGCGTTTTGGATTTCCACCCCTCATATAATTCTTTAGATTATTAGTTATATTTTAAATTCACATATTCCTTACCAAATATAGTTGGACATAATAATATAATATGGATACATCCATCATACATAAGTAGATATCATATTCGACATTTTGCGTCAATGCTTCAACTTCAACTGATATTTAACTCAGCTCACGCCTTTAGTTCCGCTGTGCACATTGTATTTGTATTTTGTACCATTTCGCATAAAGATTAAATCTTTTTATGTGTACCCACCTATTCAAAATAACGTTGTATTGTCGTGCGGGCTCGGAGAATATGACTGCAATATACCTTTTCTCCAACGTCTCAAATAAATCTTATTTATATTCTGTTGTTTATTTTTTTTTTATTATTGTTACAAGAATCTCTTTTCAAGAAACAAAACTCTGAACGTGAAAATGAAAAGGGGAAACTCGATTTTTTTGTAAATTTAACTTGAATGGTACTATGGGAGCAAACTTTTGTTTGCAAGTTTTGTCAAATGTCAATTTAAAATGAGAAGTTTTGTATATATGAAAGATTTGTGATGCGTTCAACACGTTGTACTTATACAAATATCTAATTCGGTTTGAAAACAATATTTTTAACTAAATTTCTGTGCCCTGGAAATCAATTTCAACAAAAAATATCTATTAATAATATAAATACATCTATTTCAACTATAAATTCATTATGTACAGTGGGTTTTTTGTAAAATTCAATGATGAAAAAAAATGGAATACTGCAGGGAATCTGCATTAAACATTTTTTCAATTTGAATTTTGTACTCTTGATATTCACATCATTGATTCATTAATTTAATAAATAATTTAGATTTTTTTATTCTGTTGAACTAATTAATTGTTTTATTAAGTTTTGAGTTTTAAAAATTATGTCGCAATAATGATCATGTAATATACCATTAGTTATTTTTTCCATAAATCGACTTACACAATTTTATTTATTTAATATTAATTTAATTCTAATTAAGTTTATTAAATTAATACGATGTTTGGATTTTTTCTGATAATATTTTATTATTTAAACAAAACATAATAGTTTAATAATTTATCATTCATTATTATAGTAATAAAAAAATAGCTATTATAATAACACAATTAAAATAATATACATTCATGCATAATAATTGATTTAAGTTAATTTATTGTTTAATAGAGAACCCCCCCCCCAAAAAAAAGGCACATAAATATTGTAAACCCCTTGACATTTACGTCTGCGCACGCTTATGATTGTTCTCTTATAACTCTTATAACTACATAGTTGCTATAAATGTTTATAATTTTTCAACGTTACCTATATTCCTATTTCCTATCAACTAATTCAGGGTTTACAATAATTGTAAAAATAATTGTGTATTTATGTGTACCACATCATTACGATACAATTCATATAGTACAAATAGTTTAATACAGTACGCATTTGTCCGATATTAAAAAAAAAAAAACATTACTTATTTTTTTAATTTTTTTTTTTTGTAGTCCACTATCATCTAGTCAATCTAAATATAATAATAATATAACCATTGAATATTTGCGTATATATATATATATATTACCCCAAAGTATCATTTATGTATTCTCTTAAAAATCCACTTGTGGTAAAATAAACCACTAGGCCTACTGAAATGAATGTCTATATACTACACTATTATAACTTCCTTAGTAAAGTTGTTTGTTTTTAACATAGTAAATATTAATTATATATGTACAAAATAAGTAAAATATAAAAATAAAAACACAAGTCATTTTACTATGTATTAAATAAGTATATCAAAGCCTTTTGAATTATTTGTAGGTACTACTATAGTAAGTACCGTTGATATAACGAATAACAATGGCTATAATTTATCGTCATTAGTCAATCTTAGACCTTAGTGTACATTTACATATAGGTAATACAATATCGTTTCGACGGTGTCTGAAACGGACGACCTATGATCGTACATTCCGACATTCATTTTACAATTTAAATAGTACGATGCCGGTCGTGCGTTTGAATTTATTTATTGACAAAGAGTGCATCCATCATTGCATGTTTATTAACATTTTTAACGCACGAGGAATTTGTTATTTTTATCAGTTATCATCGATGATACATTTATTTACAAAACTAAATATTTTTTTATAAACAAGTGACCCAACAATACAACATTTTGTTTTACAATTTTTACATTGTTTGTTGATGATACAGCGCCCGGGCGCCGCAACAATCATATTTAACCATATGCACTTCATTTTTAATATTATAGTAATTTTATTATATTTTAATGTACAAAAGAAATACAAGAGTCATTTTGCGGATAAAAAACAATTAGCTCATAAAATACATGTTCCAAATTTTATTTATTAGCAAAATAGCAATCTGAATTTAAAACTTACAAGTCACATATAAAGTAAGCATGTTATTGTGAATTCAGTGTTTGATATGCTAAACATTTTTTTATCTCTTTAAATCATATTAACGGCCAAGATAATATCATCAAATTTTAATAAATTTTAATAACTAATATCAAGCTTTACACTTTATTATAAATTAATCATCAATGTAAAGTTTAATAGAAAATACCATAGTACAATAGTATCAAAACTCAAAATACAAAAAAAAAAAAAAACAATCACACACATATTATAGATTAAAAATTTTTATAGTGTATAAAAATCAAAAAATTATATACCTACTGTATGTGCATGAAGATAAGTACTATTTAAATTTTTATTTATTATGAACATTTACTTTCTACAGTAAATAGTGATTAGTCTTAAAGATATTATAATTATAATTTATAATAATAAAATTGAATTCCATAGTAAAATTAAACAAATTATATTTTATGTATATCGCAGTGATAAACTATTTTGATCAAATTGTTTCTTTTTTTTTATATACCACATTTTTATAATTAAAACAATTGCTAATTGTTTTTGTTTAGGATCTTCGGGTTAAAAACTCGGTTCCGGACACAAATGAGCCAAAAACGATTAACTTTACAAGCTTATAGATTATAACAATTGATAAAATAATTTGCGAAGTCCGGTGAAATAGCTAATTTTAGCTAAACGTTATCATGCTACACATTTTCTGGTTATTTTCAAAGGATTTACTCGGATTTTACAAATAAACATATACGCACAGTATTGAGTAAACACAAAATATTCTGAAGAATATATAATCTTAGAGGCATAATATTATGACTGGTAAAAATGACAGAAATGGCTATCGTTTTCGGGTAGAGAAATTTAAAGGTTAAACAAGTATACTTAATATGTGTTAGAGTATTGATTATTTCCCAAAAAATGTCTAATTTAATTGTGATTAAGTGAACATTTTAATAATTACACGACTTTTGAATTCAGTCTTTTGTAAACATCAGACAACTATTTATTTTTATAACGAACCATTAAAATATAAATAATATATAGCATATACATAATATTACTAGCCCCTTTACTTGACATGAAATATTCTGAAAATATAATGTTGGAATGAATGTTAATATGTGATAACGATAACGCAAATAAGTTTGATTTGCGTGAACATTCCCGTCTTTCACAATTATAAAAAAAAGTACTGCGCATTTTTATTTTTAGTACAAAAGGTGATGACGGTCAGAAAAAAAAATAAACACACTTCATGGTAAAATTAATACATTTAAATAAGAATTTAAAAATTTCTGTTGAATTTTAGAAAAAAATTTAATAATTTTAGAAATATCAACGGAAAAAATATACTGTTTAAAATTATTTTTTATGATTCTAACTATAAGGATACAAGATAGACTTCATAATAAATTCAATACATTATCAAATTATTTTTGGAGTAAAATTCAATTTAATGTATTGGAATGTATGTAGGTTTATTTTTTTTCAAAAAACGGTAGTGACGACAAATTCAATTATTCTTTTCAGAAATTACACAAAGAAATTGGTAAATCATTAAAAAATTGCCTATATTATACTCTCAAGGGGATTGCAAAAATAACAATTTTTAAGGAGTTCGATATAGGCATTTTTCTAAGTTTTCAAAAGTATAAACGCATGACTATTGGTTCATCGATAGGATTGACAAAAGATCGATACATTTTAGTCGAGATAACTGACCGTTATTTGAAATGCCCTTAAAGACGGTCAGTATTAAATCCACTTATAATCTTTTGGAACTTTATGTATAATAATATTATGATACAGAAGAGTGGACATAAATCGTATAAAAAGAACGCCGCCGCGCATAACGTTTGAGAACAGCGCGCGCGGATATTGAAATAAATCACGGATCACACGATACTATACGCAAACGTATATAAACGACGAACCTATTATACGGAAGATCGGACTGCACCACCGCCAATCGCTAGTACATTACCGTGCCTGCACGGGACGCCACCGACTGGACCTTCCGGCTTCACCGCCCGCCAAACGATTTCCACTTCCGGTTAAACGCCTCGTGAAACACGGAAACGATCGTCACACCCGCCACCGCAGCCGCTGGCGCTATTATACGATATAACAACTAACAAGGTCCGCAAACGACGGCACATATCACACACGTACACCTGTACCTATATATATATACGTAGTTTGTGTATATTTTATAAACATATATATATATATATGGCCCGTAGTTTCCTGTACATTAAAGGCCCACAGGACGTTTGTATATTATAATATATTATTATATTTTAAACATTTTTTCCTCGTCTTACCCCCCCCCCCCTCCCCGGAGATCCACGTGTCCTATTCAAAGCCCGTCCGCGATATTATTCACGTCGCGCGGCTATACATCGCTACACAGCTATTTATTATTTTACACGACATTTTTTTTCCTTCTTTCTCCTGCTCTATCCTTATTTTTCCTCTCTTCGGGTGTGTAGTATTTGCCGTTACCACCCTAACTCGGCGCCGCCGTATGTACACGTGCGAGTGTGTGTATGTGTATATGTGTATAGCCACCGAAAATATTCCCGATTCCGATCACGCGTGTGCTGGGTACGGCGGCAGTTCTTCGGCTGTACACATTGCACACGACCCTATAGTGATTTGACGAGGGCGCGGGCACACTGCCGCGCGCGACGACGACCCGCGGACCCAAGCCTCTTCGGCGGCCGCGCGCTGTGCATCACCTCTTCCTTCGGCGACAAAACGCAGACGTCGTCGGCCGCCGCACCGAAATTCCATTTTCCTCGCTCCTTCTCTGCATTTCTATAATATTATTATATACATATATATATATATATATATTATACACCATTGCTCTTTCACCAGGTCGCGTCCCCGCAAAAGCGGACCTCGTCCCGCCCACGATCCGTATAATACAGTGTCTGCAGACTGCATGCAGTCGTCCTTTTGTCGGCGATGACAAAGGATACAATTTGAAGCGTTAAAAATCGTAAAAAAATATATCTACTTTTCCTCCCTCTACCCCCCCCCCCCCCAATCACCCACTTCACCGCAAGACCGGCTCAAGACGTGACGTCTCCGCAACGGTTCATCTCAATATATTACGATGTTCGTGTTATTCGTCTATTTTGCAGCTATTATTATTATTATACATTCGTTCGCGCACGCGCATATACAATAATATATACATATATTAATAAATATTATATATTTTATAAGCCGCGGGTCCGCGTCGTTCCCTTTCACACCTTTACGAAAATCATGGTATCCGTCATATTCCATATAATAATATACACTGGACAGCCGCCTCAACCTCAGTCTTGAAGCGCTTTACGATTTAAATACAGACGTTTTTTGTTGATTTGGTATATTATTAAGTTCGAAACTGATCACTACGAATGTCTGACATGTTTAGTGTTGGTAAACTGGTCGATAACACGAATTTACCAATCTGCAGAAAATATCTATTGTTTCACACAACAGTTACGCGGACAAGGCACAGCGCCTTTGTATATATAACGCGCGCAGAGGCCGCATATTGTATTCAAGTTCGAAAGTCTGCAATTGCATTATCAGCTGTAATTGCAGTAGCAAGGTTAACGCACATAAAAATATAAGCACATGGAACCTAATGTAGAATGATCCTGGGAGAGTATAAGTCGAGCGCGGCCGTGCAGATATATGTAATCCAATTATTTCGTACACCAAAACGTCTAACAGAGATAAGTTTCCAGAGGAAATACATGTCGGAACATGATAATATAACACTACCGTCTGGACGGAGTGGAATATCAAAAACATACAATATACGATTATATATGAGTATTCATTTATATGAAGTATTTATTTATTTAACCTCAAATAATTGCCCCACGTCATGCCAACAACTATGTACATAATCATATTTTCAAAAAATATTTAGATTAATTTTAATAAATTCATAATTAATTATACTATGAACCTATTCACACCGTTCTGCAGTATTAAATATTTACTAAAAAGATTATAACAGTAATATTCTGTATAAATAATATATACTACTAATAATAATATATTATTTTATATATATGTATGACGTATATAATGCTATGAGAAATGTAATATTTTTATCAAAAATGCATTTAACTTACCGTGTTACTGCTAATTAAATAAATTACTAATTGCCATACAAAATTTATAATAAATTATATCCTTAGTAATATAGGGTGACAGACTGTATCCGCTCATAATCATTTTTCACTATGCAATGATTTATTATTGAAATCAATATAACACATACTTTACAGTGGTTTATCACTCAAATGATGAGGTACTCGTACTCGACACCTAATTTTTTATATTGGTACCGATACTATCCCATCAATATACAAGTTTATTATGAGTTTGATTAACCTTTTTTTTTTTCGCCAAAAACAAGGAACGGGTGGTTTGATTAACCTAGAAATAACGAGAAAAAATAAGTCTTCGTAATTATTTGTTTCTGTAAATAAATTACAAATGTTTTTTTTTTATTATGAAAAAATACATTAAATGTATTTGAAAAAAAAAACTTGATGTTAATAACAAAATGTATATTATTTCAACTAAGTTGTTTTATATATGTTGATGTATACAACTAATATAATTACAAGAAAGATAATGATAATAATAAATAATAAATACCAATAAATATAATATATATTATGAGCCAATATCTGACGTGAGGTAAGGTTTTTATTTCATTTGCTGTGAAAAATAAATAAATAATAAACAATAATACAAATAATTAACTAGTTAAAAGTTAATTCTCGATATTTATATCGATTTATTCAATAATAATTATTTAAACTCGAGGGGTATAAAATAAGAGATATGATTATTCAATACAAATCATGATAATTAAAATAAACATATTTTGTAAACACGGTAAATAAATAACAAAATTATATTGCACAAAATCATCGTTTGGATAAAATAAATTATATAAAACTGATCGACCATAAGTCACATCTTACCCGTATAGCAATTCACCTCGTCCAATTATATTTACACACACAAATACACATCATAATTGTACTAGAATAGCCTATACTCGACAAATTAAAGAATGCCGATTTCGCATTGCAAACGCGTGTAAAGGGTAAGGTAAGGTTAAATTGCACTCGGTACAGAATAATATATGTTTGAATTGTTTAATCGGATTTAAAAAAGGTAATATTCAAATTGCACTCAATTCCATTATAAAAAAAAATCTGTTTACTAGCGAATACAATATAACCTCAGTCAACGGTCGTGAGTATAGTTTGTATTTTTAATATTTAAAGTTCATTGTTTTTATTATGATGATATCACCTATACGAGTGACTAAAATTTCTGTCATAATAATGTCGTTTTAATACTAAATCGATCGACACCACATCACATACAATTTTCAACTAAAATTAATATTTGCAAGTTCTATGGAATGATCCGATCGAACGCAATTTAAATGTTTAACGTTATCTGATTTTTAACCCGAGTGCAATTGTCAACATTTTGGTGTAGGTAAGGAATGCAATTTGATAATCCCCATTTGACGTGGACAAGAGTCATCGCCCTGCAGCAGATAAAATATATTTGGCTCGTTCTGTTTGACGTATATTGGTAAAATTTATTACCCCACCGATTTTATTGTGACCGTTTCAAATAGATAATATTAAATTACACTTTCAAAAAATCTATTGCATCAAGCGTAATATCATATTAGGTACATATTGGTACGAAATGGAATTATTATAGTCGTTCGTTACACAAACCACAAACACGAGGTTATCAGACAAATGCTGATAAACAGTTGAAGTCTGTTTTTCGATTAGTGCAGCATTCGTATCATTATACAATAGTTTAACAGATTTTAGTTCAATAAAATATATACCTTATTTATACTATGAGTATTATTACGGTATTTTAAATTAGTGAAATACGCTTACTAATTAACTGATGCAAATCGTAGAGTATACGCACTGTACAATATACATGTAATAGAATTTGCATATTATGAAACGGTCTTCGTCTTATTCGCACCGCTTTTGTTCCGTTTTCCGGACTTTTATATATATTTCATTTCTACCGCTACAAAATGTGTTTAATTTGTTTTCGTTTAATATACAGCGCAGATATAGGTGTGTATAGCATTGTGAAACGAACAATGAGACATTTTTTTCACTTAAATAAACTCGGAAATAATGAAAATTGAATTGACTTTTTATCTTACGTCTTGCCGCTGAAATAATATTTTGGCCTATATAATATTATATACTCGTATAAAATAAACAGAACACAATAGTAATTTAAAAAAAATACATTTACCGTTCGCCGAGATCAGAAACTTACTTACGGAGTACAATAATACCGTTCCTAACCGGAATACAACAATAATTGTAAATGTGTTGGTGCTGTTTCTTTTTCAAACTTATCGTCACCCGACAGATTAATGATGACTTCTGGGCGACTTTTGCTTATATATAACCGTATCTGATCGAAGAATATTATAAATGGGTTTAATACTGTACAAAGGGTACAAAATAAAATTAAAGGATATATTATAATATACGACCGTTATCCATCGAACATTTTTTTAATTGTAAATAATAAACTATACAAATTGAAAAAATATCGATTTTGAAAATAAAATAATAATAACAAATAACCAAACATCATATAACCAAAACTTTTTGATTTACATTAAAAATACTATTGAATACTTTCGATTCTACAAAAAAAAAAAAAAACAGAACATAATATTATCAAAATTAAACTTTTAACTTTTATCTCTTATACATAATATTATGTATGTTACACTTACGTAATGATTTAATATTTATTATACACAAATGAAGAAACATAATATATTTATTATAAAGTCAAATAATAATAATAATGTATGAAAATATCGAGGACTAATCAGTATTGTAAATGCATTATATTCGTAAATTATATGTGCACACAAACACGGGACATAATTAATTTTTTTTTTAAATAAAATATGAATACACATCATATAATACCCAGTGTTAAAAATTAGTAAAGTAGCCGGAATCGAGAAGTATACATTTTTTTACCATCACTGTTTTAACTGGTTCTGGTTTTATTTGAGTAATCTGATATTAGAGTAGAGTTCCCTCCGCCCTAAAAAACTAAGTGTACTTACCAAACTTCATTCGATGTTGTTGAATTTTGTTGAACACAATTGCTATTTGAGTAGGCAATTATATAATTTGACAGGCCAATTTAACTAAATTCTTAACATGTAAGTCTTTATTTACTTTTGTCTTTTAAACATATATACATATTTTCGTATAACCGATATTTATCGTTATTTTCCTATTCGAAACAAAACAATATTGTGGTTACATAAATAATGATAAATGTGTGAGATTTATAAAACTTAGATATTAGGGTATTGGTTGAGTGAGATTTGTTTATTTTAATCTTAATTATAAATTAATTTAATTTAATTTATTAAATTTGATATTTTTAATAATTTTAAATGAAAACATTAACGAAATTGTGCTGTTTTACGGGGTCGTTCGTGACAAATATTCCGGCTACTGCAGCACTGGTGTACGCATATTATCATATTTTATTATCGTATCAACTGCAAATTTCCCAAATTTTTTTTAATTTTTAATTTTTTTTTTATACATTCTTGTCATTCAACTGATCATTACCGTATTCAAAGATTATTATAAAACTATTATTATTTATACATAAAAAAAAAAACAATCCCTCGACGACCGTTTTCTCTTTTCCATCTCGTCATACATGATAATATAATATGTGTAGTATAGGCCTTACCGCAATAGAGGAGAATGATGCGCGCGGCGCACACCTAATCCGGTCGGTGGTCTTGTGTGACGGAAGCGGAAGTGGCGGGCGGCGGTCCAGGCGATCCGCGAGCGGTCGTCGTGTTCCTGTGGCTGCCGCTGCACATCATCAGCTGCTGCTGCAACTGTTGGAGCCACCACGGCGGCGTGGTAAGCGGCGACGTCGTCGTCGGTGGCGGCGGAGGCGGCGATGACGACGAGGACGACGAACACTGCGGCCAACCGCACTGGACGGCGGCCGACATGGCGGCAGCGGTGCAGGCTGTGCCGGCGGCCGGTTCCGGTAGAACCGGCAGCGGTTTTCATATGACGTGTTGCGCATGTAGACCGGCCGACCCGACGCGATCCGGCTTGACGAGCAAGGCGATAGGCCGCTTGATGACGGCCGCGGCGGCAGCGGCGGTGGACAGTAACGGCGGCGGCAGTTGGGCGGGCGGCGACGGCGTGGACGACGACGCGGACGACTCGTGCGCCGGCCTGGGCGGCTGCGGCGCGTGCAGCGACGACTGTGCCGGACGTTCGGCGTGCTGACCGCACTCGGCGCAGTTGACCGGACACCCGCCGTTGGAACCGGCCGCAGTCACGCTGGCCGCGGCCATTATCGGCCACCCGGTGGCCAATGAGACGGCGCGAGAGTACAGCGAACTGCCGTATAGCGCGTGCAGCGCTAGATCGTGGACGGCTTTGCCCGCGGCGGCCGCTTCGGTGCCAGCGACACCGCCTCCGGCCACCGTCGACAGGTCCTTGGCCACCTGCTGGTAGAACGACGACGGGTAGTGGTGGTGTTGGTACGGCGAGAAGTAGGCGCGCGGGAATTTGGCCACAGCAGAGGCGGACGACTGGTGGTCGCCGGCCGTCGACATCTGCGCCATCGATCCGGTGGCCGAGGCGGAGGTAGATCCGCCGGCGCCCGTGGCCGACGCGTCGTGTTGCGGCAACAGGTCGCGCACAGAGTACGGCACCGGTTTACCGGACACCGCACCGGTGTCGGTTTTCTTCTGCACCATTGTCTTCGGCTTGCGACGAGGACGGTACTTGTAGTCTGGATGCTCCTTCATGTGTAGCGCCCTGTAAAAATTACACTCGAATTATAGACCGTTTGATTACGTAATACTTATTGTATAATCGTCGTATAGGTATTAGGTCATGTCGTGATTTCGGATGTATAAAATACAATCAACTATCAAATCTCGATAGCTCGAATTTCGAGTGAAATAAATAATAACAAATTTGACTTAAAAATATTTCGAGTTATATACATCAAATAATTCAAATACAATTTATAAACACTTTGAGGGGCGAGAAAAAAATTCAAGGTTGGAGGTTTTCGAGGCATCGCTATATAGACTGTATTATGTGTATATTTAATGTGATTCTATCCCGGCTGCGTTTTCTACGAAAATACAAAGAAAAAAGTCTTATAAAAAATAACTGATATTATATAGTTATTTTCAAAAACTTTTAAATTACGCAATTCATGCATTTTAATAGTTTAATACTAGTACTATAGTACTGTTAAACTGTTTATCAAGTACTAGTAAATATTTTTATTTACAAAATTATACACAATTAAATTCGTACATTTTTTTAGTGATGTTAGACAGGTATGATCACAAACGAATCTGTATGTTTATTATAATGTCCATCATAAACATAATCTAAAATCTATACATTGTTCGTTATTCTTTTATTATATATTAATTTATTACATATTAAACAAAAATATGGAAGATTTACTGGCTAATAAAAATGCTTAAAGCGATTCAATTCTAACCGTTTACTAACAAAAAAACACCTATATATCTTATACAAATTTTACCGAGATTGAATTCGTTGTAAATTTAACTTGAAAACGACTTTTCTCTTACTTATTTTACATTTCCAAGCACTTCAAAAATCAATTTATAAATTTTGAATATTAAGAATTTTAAAATGTTAATGCAAGAATTGATTAAAAATTTATTTCTAAGTGTATTTCACAACGAATTCAAATACTTTCCAAACACTTTATCGAATGAATAGATCAAATTATATAATTGGTGAAATATTGTTTAAACCAAATAATTAATAATTGTGAAGCGTATTATTGAGATGTACGTACACGTGCAGGCGAAACAACATTCGAGTACGCCGCGCAGCAACCCGTATGATTTGTTGCGATCAAAACGATAATAAACTTCATCGATGACGTTTTACTTGGGGAGGGTGTATCCGGGTGGTATATCACCCCGCAGAGCCTTTTTATACATCTAAGCGGAACGATTGGCTTTATTATGATGTGTTTTTTTATTACTATTATTTTATGTAGGTATCTTATCAACTTTTTAAAATAAAATATTATTGAATCATATTGAGATTCTTTGGTTTCTGGTAGCGAATTGTACCTAATAGATAATTACTTGAAATGTCAATTTTCTTAACAATCGTAGGAAAATTAGAAAAAAATAACGGGAAATGAGAATATTTTTACAATACTAATTTTTGACAAAAAATGATTATATCAATCTGTTGTAATTTATCAAAAAAAAAAAATATACATATTTATGTATAGCCGTATAGATACTGAATATTTTTACCAAATAATTATTATTAGGTATCTACCTATATTATTTATTTTCTAAACAAATCATATTCAAAATATTTTTATTATATTTAAAGGCATTTGAAACTTTTTTAAATTTTTATCAACATATAACATTGTTTTCCCTTGACAACTTAATACAATACGGTTCTTCTAAAGTCAATTGAGATAAAATTTAAAAATCTATCTTTATTAAAATTGTTTATTATTTATTTATTATTATTATTATTAGAAGTTATACAGTGCATCTAAAACCATTTTAGTAATATAGACAAAATATTGTCTACGACTCTATGTACATGTTTAAATAATTAACGAAAATGTATATCATAAAAAAATAGGTGTAAAAAATGTCATATCATTGTTTTATCGCTACAGACAACTATTATTCTACAAAACTAAATTTGAAAAAACTTAATAGAAACAAATACCAACTTACGAGTTACGGCTAACTGTTGTAAAAATTCAATAGCAATACTTATAAGTATAAGTTTTAACCATCTAATAAACATCAACCTAACACTACCTAACAAAATTCAATACAAACTAGACTGTAGATACAGATTCATTAAAAATACATTTAAGTTTATTAAAAATATACCAAATACCTCAAATACCTATACGATCTAAGAATATATATTAATTATAGCTTTCAACACAGTTTTGGATTTTGAGCGGAACGAAGAATGTTGGTTTTACATTAATGAGTTTTTTATATACATATAATTATGCTTATTGTATATATAAGAATTATTTTAACATAAAAATAATTATTTTCAAAATATTTTCTTTAAACGATTTTTGCTATTTATTGTTACATTTTAAAATTCCAAAATCTTATAATTGTTGGACCTTGAAACTTCGTACTACCAACATAAATTATTATTTTCTATACCAATATCAAAATATTAAACGAATATTAGTTTAACTTGGCAAATAATTAATAATAATAATAATAATATTATTATTATTATTATAATGTAACATAAACATAACTATCTTTAGAAATATAATACATTTTAAATATTGATAGATCCGTTGATCGTTTTTTTGTTTTATACAATAATTATGTATCATTATTCAAATTTTGAAAAAATATTAAATTACTCAATGATTATTCTTAAAAACGACTAAGGAACAAATCAATATTAATGAGAAACTTTAAAATTGTATTTATATTTTTGTTTAAAAATATATTAAAATAACAATATTAATCTATGATAGCCCTATCGTGATATTAAGTCGTCTAAATAATACATTTTTAACCTAAAACAATTATTATTCTATGAAGTGAGATTTAATATTTTCTGCTGCTTTATAAAAATAATAGTAAACATTAAATAATATGATATTTTGTATTTATTTTAGACAACAATAAATTACTTATCTAACATTATTGTTATTGTTTCATTAATCCATATTTTATAATATTATATATGGTGATATTCAGTATTTTTGAGATACATAAATAAATAGTTTGAATGTTATGTTTTCCAGTTCTTCGCAGTTGGACGCGTAATCATGATTATATCGACAATAGTTCATATTATGATCTTATAATATAAATAAATTGTTGAATAATATCATCTTCAATATTTTAAAACCACGTATTAAAATAAAATAATTAAAAATAAACAAATGTACTTCGACTCTATTATTCCTCAATCCGGTCAGGGTTCATAAGTTTACGTTGATTGTTTTCAAATCTGGTTGAAAAGAATTTTGTTAAATACAAATTTGACACGATACTTTAAATATCATAGTACTAATAGTATATCACAGACAGTGGCTTTTTTTGTTTAATATTTAATGCGTCGACTTGTACTCGATATAAGATTATTTGAGTATACAATTACCCATATTATGTTATAATCACGGATATAATCCATCACGTCCTAACTTTGGCTCTCAAATTGTATCTATCGACACAATAGAAATAATAAACGAATATTAGCCTAAAGACATATAGGAAATTAAATTTTATTTTATAAATTGTAGAATTTATGTCAATTACATTTTTATGTAAAATTTAACTGTGTATGCAGGGGTGGCCAACCAGTCGATCGCGAGATGAATTTGAGTATCATCACCCTTTCGCATTTTCTTTAATTTTTTAATTTTTTTTCAAAAAACAATTAATTTATTTTTTAAATTTGTATCTATATACATATTTGTATATCTACGAATATAAAAATTATATTTAGAAAAAAAGCAATAAAAAACTATTAAAAACGAGATTATACACAGCTATATAACAACCTTTTTTTTTTTTTGGTCGATCGCGACAACCTAGAAAATCTCGTAGGTCAATCACAAGTCAATTAAAGTTGGCCACCCCTGGTGTATAGAACTATATCTAAAAAAAATAAAAGACCTGTTAAGGGGGTGTGGGGGGCAGAACCTCCACTTCGTGTTTATCCAATAAATAAGATATTCCCCCCCCCAAAAAAAAAACATTAACTACGCCACATATTGCTTACAAAAAAAGTATTTTTTATTTGTTTTTCTTACTCCTACTTCAGAATAATATGTACAATCACATTTAACAGTCGTCACCACTAAACTGAATTTCCACGTATGAGAAACCTAATCTAACCTAACATGTACATAAATAAGAATAAACCATTTAATTTATTTACTCAATATTCGATTTTCCACGCTTATTCAAATAATATCAATTTAATATTAAATTAATAATTATTTTAAAAGGCAACATGGTTTAGATAATCTACAAATAGTAATGTAAAAATAAATTGTTAGAAGAAACATAGTTTTTGATTAAAAAAAAAAAAAAATCGTTTTTCAGTAAATTTGTTTATATAAAGTATAAGTCAGTAAATTTCAATGACATGCTAATTAAATTATCATTTATTCATATATGCTTTTTTCATTATTTGTTTTGCATTAAATGATTATTACAAATTATTTTATTATTTTATTCGCTGTACAATTATATTTAATACGATTATAATTGTAATCATATATTTATAAATAAAATCGGAAATAATCAATATTTAATTAATAATCGCCCAGTAATATCCATTTTACATAATACGCATATATTTTAGATATATTGATGCGTTTGAAACCCATTATTATTGTTATTACTTATTTGTTTGATTTATTAAATTGATTTAGTTTTTCGGTTTATCAAAGTACACAAAATTATTTAATCTATAAATACAATGACCTTATAAGTATATAATTATTCAAGGAAGTAGGCCTTCATAATTCTTTATCAATTCTTTTTCCCAACTTCAAAAGATTGTATAAAATATAATCAATCATGGCATTTATTTACTGATTTTGTCATAACTCGTGGTAATAAATAACTAATAAGCAAAACACAAAACAATAAACGGTATCATAACATGTTAAAAATGATTGCTGGGAACATGCATAATATTGCCGCGATAAGAATGAAAATAAAGTCTCTATAATTATACGTCATGAATTACTTACACTAATACTCTTAAACGTCCCTCAAACTAATACACATATATCACAAACGATCATTGAACGACGAACTTATTTGAAAGTGCGCGGTTATGAACGATGCAATAAAAAAGTGTATGTTGTAATTGTAACGTATTTATATTTCCTTTATATGATTGTAAAAAAAACTGTTCTAAGCTCAAACGCAATAAATAAATCAAACATTAAAAAATAGATACAATGTGTGGAACACTAGAATGTATAATATAAAACATAATTTGTCATATTTATATAGAGATGTAATACGTATTATTATACTATTAATAAAAATTTAAATAGTGCGCACTATTATTATTGAAGCACTTTGTCGATTGTCAGGTTAGTTATAAGTTATAAACTTATTATAATACATGGATACCGATTTTTTAATTTTGTGTCGAAAGTGACGAATCGTCACCTTTTTTTAGTTCATATTTATACGCATAATTCAAAACATAAAATGCATATAAATCCAATCATTAGCGATGACTAATATTACCTTAATTTGTACCGTTAAAATGACCAATTAGTACCATAATTAGTTACTAGTTAGCCTATAATGATTTTAACTTTATATAGAAAATGTATCACAAATATCTAAAATATTTTAATGTAAAATTATCGTATGTCTATGATACACCGCGTATAATATATTATTTTCATGTTTTTGTTAGGTTTTGGTCGAAATTAAATCACGCTTAAATGAAGTGGCGTCAAAGTTGCAAAAGTCGAAATGTCACATACACCCAATTGCCGTTTGCCCGAACAACCACGTTAATTTAACGCGTGCAATCAAAATTACGTATAATTATCATATTTTGTATAGTTACATGCTATACCTAAAACTGTAAATATTTAAAACACAAGACGATAAATAATAAGAAGAAAACCGCCTATGAAATCGACCATTCTGACTTTCCCACGTAAAAAATAATAATATATGTCACTGCAAATCTCTAATTTAATTTCTACTTATCGTGATGTATAATTGAGCAATATCCATCCTACACATATGACTATAATTAACAATACAATATTAAGGTTCGATTCGTGTACATTTACAGATTTATGTTAATTATAAAAATCGATGTTTCCAAGGGAGGGTTTCGCACAGCTCGAATTATTATAATAAACTATTTGTAAATTGAACATGTTAGGTATAATGTACGCAAGTGGTATGATAAATAAATGGTATGATGCTACGGTATATGTGAATAGGACGTTATAAAGATAAATAATAAAAAATTGTATTTTATTCTACACAAATGATTAGAAATTATCGGTTATTTAATGTTGTATACATATATATCTCAGATATACAACGAAGCGTCAAAAGAAATTGATTTATCTACAAACTAAAGACGTATACTTAGTCTGCGAAGAAATAAAATACAAAAATTATACGAAATAGTAGCTGCTTATCGTTCGTATTAACTATAGGTACCAATAAATTCCCAAATGCCGTAATTCATGAAGTCACATTATTGAGGTAATAATGTACCTATGTGTATATTCTATGCGTCCGCTGCATCGACAGACAGTGCAACTGCGACGTCCAGACCGGTATAGTACTGCAGTTGATAATGTGGAAAAAAGGTAGAATCTACTTATTATAATTTTACATCTGTATACATTATACTCTGATTTTTTTTTTCCTCATCACAAATTCACAACTCATAAATATGAATTGACGAAAGTTCAAACTTTAAAACCACAAAAATTTTATTTTTATTTAGATAAATAGTTTATATAGTATGTTTACATTTATTTAATAAATTTGTAACGCCGTCCTAAGAGCCGTTAATAGTCCACAATTCTATATATCAAATGAAAAACATTTTTCCACGCGTAATACATCGTGACCTCCGTATGACTCACTCTCCATCTCTTTTTCTCTATAGCTCACACACTCATCTAGTCTCGATATATAAATCATTGTTTGCGCGCACAAACATACACGTATACACGCGTGAGCGTTTATTAACGTATAAGAAATAAAACAGTAATTATACCCATATACTATACGTAACAATTATTATGGGATACCCATATATTATATCCTTCCCGAAAATCTCCGAGGTAGCCTAAACCCACATCACCGGATAACACTGCTCATCGGGTACTTAAATCGGGTCTCCTATACTGAAATAATTGTTTGATCATGAGTAAAAGTTCACCATCAGTGCCGAAGTTTTTTATCATAAATGTTGAACGTGTAAAATATTATAACTTGGAATGAAAATGTATAAAAAATAAATCACATAAAAAATCCTATTGCTATTGGATATTTATAACCTCTGTGTTCATTTATAAATTACAAACCCTCATAAAGCTCGTATGATTTTTGTAAACACGTAGGTATACCAATTAAACTATATTTCTAATTAAATTTTAAAAATAAATGAATAAATAAATATGGAAATTATTATGCGACAACGCGATCGCGAAAGGAGTCGAAAGTTATTTTATTATATATTTTTATATGATAGACGAATTTTAACAACACTTATACGACACCGTTAATTTTTGTACGGTACGACAATACACGTCTTTTATGCCATATAAATAATGTGATATATACCACGTCGCACACATAATAGTACCTTCGCAGCACAGAATATATCGTCTGATGGATGAAAACAAAACAAAACAAAATAATAATAATGAGTTTAAAAAAAACCCTTCTCGCGACAATCGTGCACACACAATAAAAAATAATAACATAATGACGTGTACTCACAACTCATGTGTATATATGTGTATGTGTGTGTGTGAATATATACAACAACGGTGCCTTCTATGGCCAACGGACTCGGTCGAAACGATAGAACCGATCGCGGTCGCGGTACAATAGTTCGGTAATTGTGATAAATCGCTTTTATTCATTTATTTAATTTTTCTTCTTCTTCTGCCTCCGTCTACCTCTATCTACTATCTCTCGGCACACAAACACGTTCGTGTGATATACACATACATATTACGTGTGTGTCTATATATATGTATGTATTTATACGTATTACGTAGGTACACCGTTGCCGCCGCCGATTATTCTTAATGATTTCAAATAGTCCGTAACCGAAAATCAATCACAAACACACACACACGACGTTTCGTAAACTTTGATGTCAGCGCACAACAATAATAACAGTCATCTGGGACGAAATATGTACATTATTCTATACACTATACACATATTCATATATATCACACGTATTATAAGTATACTATATATGTATATATATATACGAACAAGACACACCGACGTATGTAACACTTAATATACGCGTACCTGAGCTGCGCGGTGTACAAGCAAATAGAATACCTCTCATACTCCTATCGTCGCGTTTTACCTATATATAGGTATACGAATAATATATTATTATTATAAACTTGGTTTATGATAAAATTATTATTAACAGCTGTTCATTTTGATTTTTTTACTTAGACGATCGGAAGATCATTATATGGGATATGCAACATTTAAAATTCAAAAATAGGAATATACATAAACTGGTTATTAATATTGATCCGAATAATCCGAATAATACCGTAAATGGTATACTATCATACATTAAACAGGGTTATACAAAATTATTCATCTGTTGCTTGTAGGGGCCTAGCACCCGAATCAACCACAACTCGCAACAATCAAAAAAAAAAATAACCCAAATGATTTTTTACAAAACACCTAAATTAACCGAAACCTGAAACCCAAAGCTATTAACATTCTTAAAGTCAAAAAGTCAAATAGTTCATATCTGCAGTCTTGCATCAGTGAAATATAGGGCTAGGGTTATGTATATGATGTCTATTGTCTATAACACTCTACTATAAAATTTAACATTTAAATGATTGACTACCATAAAATATACGATATAAAATGACTAAACCAACTACATCTTGTTTTAATAATTGAAGTCGGCAGCCTACAGGGCAATAATCACCGGATATTACAACTGATAAGATATGTTAATAATTTAATAGATTGAAAAATTGAAAAGAAAATTAAACTCTTAGAAATAAGATTAAATCATCATTTAAATCTGTTATCAGTTGTAATAAAATATTATGCAGTATATATGGGTAAATGACCAATTAACTTCAATGATATCGTGTTTAGTAGGGACGGCTATCTAATTGTTTTATATGTCTATTGTTCATAACCTACTTAGTATTTTTTTCATTTATTCTAACTTTTGGGTTTAAAAAAAAAACTGATATGCTCTTAAATCTAATAGGTACACGAGTCATAATTTAATATTGTATAACATTTCTATAAAATTAATAATAATATAATTATATTTTTTAAATAGAAAAATAAGTATTTTTTTGTTTCCCGTGTCATATTTTCCTAGATTCGTAGATAATTTATTATCAATAATATTTAATCTTAAATTTATATCGTATTTCACTTCTACGACAATGATGGATATCCCATATACAGTTAAACATAAATACCGTCGTTGTAAAAAAAAAAAACAAACAAACATCGGTATATTGCATGATATATAATTACGATCCTTTAGTGACTCTTTCAAAACAAAAATGACCCATCCGATGACGTTTTAACTATAATATACAGACGTGAATGATATTATAATTATTATGTCTCTCGCGGGAAATTTGATAAAAGGTTTTAATAATAAAGTTTAACAAGGTTGCAGATTTATCAAAAACGACTGCCAATTTAATACTGCACTGGTTTGATTATTCAAACGCACGAAAAAGAATGGAAAATAATAATAATAAGTCGCCGTGGGCTTTTTGGAATTTCTCGTTTGAAATCCGGAACACGAGTGTAAGATACAAGCGGCACGTGACGTCAAATTCGCCGAAAAATGCTGTATAATTAACACGAAATCGTACATAATATAATATTTTACGATGTACAAAATACATAATATATACTACGGCAGTATCTACGCGTGTACTCCCTCTTTCTGTATCGTCGTATAGTTTTAATTGCCGTACACTAACTAGTTGGATTGAAATACTGTGATATACAAATTACAAATATTATTATTTATATATACGTATTATGATCTCGCGATTCAAAGAGAATAAAACGAGCTCGCGTTATAATGTCATTTATACATACACACACGCACGCACGCACACATAATACGCTTCACACTATTATATTATGCACATATAATTATGGTCCGATGATGACGAACCGATCGTAACATTTTGTTCAACAACCGTGACGAAAACGCGACACACGGATTAACTTTTCTATGCGCGTTCGTAATGGCAGTAAAAGTATCGTGTTTACACACACGCACACATAAACTACCTAAGTATAATATGTATATAAACAGTATTAATTGAAGAAACTTTATTGCCGACTCGACTGTGTGCCGTGTCTCCGTTACAATATGATAATATTATAATATACTCTACACGTCTCAAATTATATACACCGCATCTGCTTTATTGAAGTTTTAACAGTATTATTTCAATTACAAGCTATAATTTCTTAAGAACTATATTTTTAGTTGTATATTCATCCCGCTTTATATTTTTAGTCCCGCAACAACATTTTGCAATCGTTTAATGATCGAGATCGCCCCGGTGCTGAGATAACACGATAATATATTGATAAAAGATGAAATTTAATCATTTATAAAATTAAGTAAAATTATAAATGGTAAGTGTGCTTGCACATTATTAGGATTAAAAATTCGCGGATGTACTTCTTTATTTTTTCGTTTAGCGAACCAGCGGAACAGAAACCGAACGACCGGTCTACCCGACAAGAATACATAATAGGTATATTGACATAATTATAATTGAAGTATTATATAAATTAAATAAATAGATTTCAATGAACGAAAATTCATTGCAGAATTTACCAATACTGAAGGATTGATATAAGATGTCAAAATAAATACAATTTGACTATAAGAAACAACAAATCAAAAATGAAATCATTGTTCATAAATAATTTTGTTTGGCTTTATTCTTATTGGTTATAAAATACATTTTATCGATCCATATGGATAGCTAAAAATTCAATAAATGTATATTTTATACAATTTATGAATTTTAAGTTTTAGATATAGGTGCAATTATCGTAAACTTTAATCTTCATAAGGTTTGTTTGCCCTATACAATGCATCGACAATATACGCGTATAATAATATGTAACATAATTTAATGTATTTTATTATAATTTTCGATTTTTTTTATAGAAACCACCGTTGAATATAGCACAAACAAACGAACTACAAATAAATACGTTAATCGCTTTATTATGTACTTATTCATTATCAAAACAAAATAACGTTAAATTTTATTATACTATATAGGAACTGTTATTAAATCTATAAACGTTATTTTAATGCGCGCGGAGGAGATAAATCGTCACTCGCGATTTTCGAGAAAGACTCGGCGCGCAAAAAACGCACTTTCCTTAATAATAATATAAATGTAAATTACGCTTATTTGAATATAAATTTTTTTTACATTATCACGAAGGCCGTCATCGTCGTCGTTCTGTACATAATATTATTAATATAAAATGATTAAGGTGAAAAATAATAATGATAATAATATGTGCTACAAGTACGGAGACGACGACGATGTCGATGGTGATGACGCAAACCGCGCTAATACTACAAATGAGACGAAAAATAAAATATAATAATAAAAGTCACCTCAACCGTTTTGCTTCGTCGATGAACGGCCGTTTCTGCGGTTCGGTCAGCAGCTTCCACTCGGCGCCCAGCCGCTTGCTGATCTCGGAGTTGTGCATCTTCGGGTTTTCCTGGGCCATCTTGCGCCGTTGTCCCCTGGACCACACCATGAACGCGTTCATGGGTCGCTTAATGTGTTGCTGCTGTTGCGCGACCGCCACGGCTTCCTGAACGGCCGCCGCCACGGTGATGGCTCCCGTGCTCCCATCGTGTTGCTGCTGTTGCTGTTGCTGTTGCTGCTGCTGCTGCTGCTGTTGCTGTTGCTGCTGCTGCTGTTGTTGCTGTTGCTGGTGATGGTGGTGCATTTGTTGTTCGTGTTGAGCACGGTGCTGTAACTGATGCTGCAAGTGTTGGTGTTGCTGCTGCTGGTGCTGGTGATAGGCCGCAGCCGCGGCTGCGGCTGCAGCGGCATGATGGTGGTTCAGCGACGGCGACTGGTGTTGGTGCAACAGCATCGCGGCCGCAGCCGCTGCAGCCGCTGCTGCTGCGGCGGCCGCCGCGTTGGCCGCGGTGGCCGGCGGCGTAGTGGTCTTGCCGTTGCTCATGGCCTGCGCCGGCCGTGCAGAAACGCTGTGGCGACGTCCGGCGAGCGGTAACGGAATTTTCTGGTGACGGTGCAACGCGTGTAGAGTGCCGGCGAAGCGAGCGGACGGGTCGCTGTTAAGAAGACAGTAAATGCACGCACGGCCGATCAGCAGCTGCAGAGGGCCGCACGTCACGGTGTCCGAAATGCGTGTGCAGCACACGCGGCGGCACGCGGTGGCGGCGGCCGTCCGCGGCGCCCCGCCAATGGCGTACCGCCACCGTTCCCGCCTCTTATCGACCGCCAGCCACTTTCTCATTGGCCCGTTCGTTAGCCACCGCCGCCGCAGCCGACGTCGTAGCAGTCACACCGACAGTCGACGCCGCCGTCGTTTTTTTCCGACAAACTATATATATATATATATATATATATGATGCGACGGACACGCAACAAGTATGTGTGAACGTGTGGTGCACGAGGTGTAATATATATATATATTATGCTGTTACGCGTATAAATATATATACTATAATATACGTACACGGGCGACTGCTGCTAATCGACAGGTCTAAACAGTGTTATGATGGGCAACCACCTGCAGCAAGAAATAAAACAAATTAGGTATCGTCGTCATCACTGACTTTTCTAAAAGAAATGATTATTATATATATATAAGTTTACGTGAAGTTTTTAAAGGATACCTATTTTTAAATGACCGCTTAAATAACTTACTTAAATTTTAAGCCCTATATAATATATATATATATATACAATAGATATATTATTACTGTATATAACCATGTATTTTTATATATAATGTTGTGCCTATATATTGTACAACGATTCATGACCATTTTTGGTAATAATATATAATTAATTATGGTACAAAATTACCTATGTACCAGCTGTACCTACTGAATATCTATTTTAATCGCATACATAAATCCAGTTGTGAGCCGATCCTATACATGGTTCGGCTGTGAAAAATTCATGTGCAATTGAAGTGGGTTGTTGTAAACATCTCGGGCTAAAAATTGGTAAAAACTATAAGCTTCGAACTACCATGTCTCAAGAGAGACTCGAAAATTTACTTAAAATTATATTTATAAAAAGGAAGTCAATGAACCTCTGATGCGTGTTGGGATAGATGATAGATATATATGTATAAACTATATACTATAGCATTATGTCATCGGAGCCATTTCAGTATAGATGCACACTATTTCTATCATTATTGCAGTGCTGCAATAAATTTCAATTGATTCCCATTATTAGTATATATATGTATATATAATTAACCCTTATTGTACACCTTAAAATGTAACCATGTATACTATGTATACCTATAAAAGTATACATGTACTGCAGTGTCTGAATTATATATAGTTTCTATATATATACGTACAAATAGAGTAATATCAAAGATTTCTTATTATTAAATACTTAAGTTTTGTCAAATCTTATATTATATTTAGAATAGAAACTGTAACGCTTATAGGTATAATAAATTTGCTCAATCCTCGGTGGACAAAAAAAGAACGTTGTCAGCAGATACATTAATTACCTAAATTCTTATATTTAAAATCTTTATTTCAATAATACTTTAACCCATGAGTCACTAATTAATATTTTTTAAGGGCCAAATTAGAAATCTGAACATTTTTCGCAGGCCATCAAAATTTTAAAAATTCTTAAAGTTTAACCGATACTTCTTCCCGTTACTCAAAACAAATACGTGCTCATGATATCCCAAACAAAATTTAGATTAAAAACATAATTAAGCTATTAAAGTTAAAGCTATAGCTATTATCTATCCACATAAAAAATTTAATTTATTTAATATTCTATATTTATAGTTTGAACTTGAGTTATAAAAAGAGTATATAATATTTATGACGTCAACATATCCAAATTAGCCCGCAGTAAATATAATATTTCAGTATCAGGGATGTGTAACAAAAACAATAATAATCTATACACTGCAGCAAACCACAATGCGGACGTCACGTTTAAGTCCTTTGGCACGTGCCACGTTTTAAGCTTTTAAATCTCATCAGTCTGTACAAATATAATACAAATGCATTTCTTTTGATTATTTTTAATTCCGTTAATCGTGATTGTGAAACACAAATTATATAATAATATAATAACATTATTTAATCGTTTTTTATTAAACTTCACATAGCCAATTCACGGTTTCGTGTAACTGGCGAAATGAGAACGACGACAGAAATTTTAAATAGTAAAATGTTGAACTAATAAGTGTACTTTAACATTTCTGATCATTAAACATTATTAAGCCAAACCAAAAAAATGTAAAAACCAGACAGCACTACGTCCCGATCAGGATGACAGATATAAATATACCAAATTAAAATTAAAATTGAATCAAGGTCAAAAAACGTCTGTGTGAATATAAAATTTGCGAACTTTGAAAGGTTTACTTTTACATAATAATAATTATCATATTATATTATTTCTTTTAACTCATATATCAAAATTCTCCCAAAGATTCTTGAATCACACTCACTAACATTGTTCATTATTTATTGTAACAGCATGTAAAATAAAAATATAATTTTTTTAAAAAACCGAAGAAATCGGTCTACTATCTATAGCTAATTAGTAGCTATAGGTAGTAATATCCATTACGGATAAATTAAATTTGAATTCAGTGATACCTCTATATTTGCATATACGTACGTAAAACGAATCTAAGCCAAGTCGGTTTTATGTCAGCATCTATTTATATTGATATTTTATAATTTATGGTACTAATAATATTTTCTATTACTAATACGGAAGGTTAAATCAATTTTTACCAAAAATATCACATAATATATTTTATTATATTATATTTTATCAATGTTTTTAATGTATTAAAAGGTATATTACTGTAGTGGCATAACTAGATAAAAAAACTGAAGGACAGAACCAAATAATTAATTCACTAAAATAAAATTATTGTTTGTTTTTACCAAAGACATTGCATAGATACTAAGTAGTATTAAGTAGTAGTAACCTAACTATATAGTAACTAAGTAATATAATGCCTAGAATAGTCTTGCAACTCATTTTATGACTAAGAAACAAATTGTAGGTTTTATAAAATAATATTAAGTAGGTATATAAAAGTTCATAAAATAAATATAATATAACTTGTTTGAAAAAAATAATGTGATTATAACCCAGTACTTCATGAAGTAATATAATTGAATTAATTTAACCCAGATAATCCAATACAATTTTTCGCTTAAGATATACATCAACATATTAGACAAAAATTATAAATTAAATAAATGTACACTTTTATCTACGCCAGAGGTACTCAACCTTTTTTGACTCATGGCACCCTGAGTCATTTTCTAAAATCCAGAGGCACCCTATGTCCTATGGCCTATAGGCTAAAAATATATTTCAAATAATTTTGCGGCACCACGGTTGGGAATCTCTGACCTACGCAATGTTTAAGGAAAAAAATATTTTTATCTTATAAATGCTGTTAAATGTTTTACATTCTTTCTATATTATTTTACAAGACTTAAAGATTTCTATTGTTGATATATTTGGGTAGTAGTAATAATATACCTTTACCTTCAATGCCTACAAAATAAAAAATAAATTGCATCACTGCGTAAAACAGTATAAATAGCTTAAAATAAGTCTAAATATTTTCAAAATGTCTTTCTGTATAGAAAATAATATATAGGTACATCTAATATGGAACAATGGCCAATAGTTACAAGTTTCTAAAATTAATATTTTTTGATTTTACAATTAAATAACTAAAAGCGTCGACAATTTAAAATGTCAATGATAAATAAGTAGTTCAAATATCCTAAATATGGTGTATGATATGAATTACTATTACCATATCTTTTGTTTTCTTTTTTTGAATCACAAGAAAATAATAATTTCGATTTCATAATATATTCGTGTATAATGTTTCCATTTTATGTATTTAAGTCTTTTTTTTTATACTTAGTTGAAGTATCAACTATAAATTGTCTAAATTCAATGACTATTTTTTTACTACAAACAAGCCTTAAAGTTGTATAAAAAAATATCATTGTAAAGCTAATACATGCATATATATACTTAGAATCTAATTATAATTATTATTTTGTATCGAAGTAATACCTTGATAAATTTAAGTTCGGCTATAATATTGAATGAACTTGCAAAAATGTTTTAAAAACTTTCAAATTAATTTAATTTTCTTCCATTTCACGCGAAAATGGTCCATTTCAATTTTTTCCTACGTACCCAACATTCTTCATAATCAAATAGTTTTAATTTGTATATAAATAATTAAATATTTAGATCGCAAGTAAGATTTGGGAGAAAACAATTTTTTTTTAAATATGAACGCGGTATGATAACATGACGTCATAATAATAATTCATAAATACAATATATATTTTCCGGATGATCCAGATAATAGGGATACAATAAAGGGTAGAAACCACTTTATTAACAACAATAGCACAATAGCAGCAGTCTGCTATATTAAAATGATATATTTGTTTACGTTAACTTCATCAGAAAAGTTTGATTCGCTTTAGTTTCTATACGATTAAAACCCAAAGAATTTAGGTGGAAACAATTTGAAAATGTCGAGTTTATTCGTTATTGTAATAATATATAATATACATTATACGCATTACCTAAACGAAAAATTGTTTTAGAATTAGAAAATATTATTCTTATCCTATTATTTAACTTATGCATATATTATGAGAAATTACGTTAAATAATTTTACTGTATTACATATATTCTGCACTGTGCATCTTGAAGTCGCGTCGCAATGTAGTTTATTATATGAAGTGTTTTAGAGTCTACTCTTCAAGCAACGACTTAACAGTGGATAATATTATTATTTATTATATATAATAGTTTCTTTAAATATCTTAAAACACCATAAAACAAACGTTGAAGGGAAATCTGAAACGAGTTACACGTGTTTTTGATCGATTGATATTATAAGTACGGAAAAATGAAAATAGAAGTGAATAAAAAAAGGGTGTAAAATGACGCGTATAGGGTGTCGAGAGGGTAACAAAATACTTAGACCCTCCTAATAATCACATTCACGAGCCCTCTGAGAATCTTAAATAAAGTGTCTGTCTATATACTCGCATATGTATATTTTCATTGCATGCATTGTAGTTTCATTTTAAGTCTGATTTCTGATAATTAAATATTATTATGCAAAATAGTCACAACCTTGTGTCACTTAATCACATAGAAAAATGAATAGGTGTTGTTATTTTGATCGATAATTAATAATTATTAAATTCAAGTGCAATTTCAATTTTAATTTTAATAATAATAGTTGTATTCACCAAAATCCTCAATAAAGATAAAATTTAAAATAATAAGGTACAATCTGTCATATTATATGAATAACAATAAAAAAAAATGTAGATTTTAAACAATTTATATATTCAGTTTAGTAAATAAATAATCGATACTAAGTTTAATTATCGGTAAAAATAATTATAATTTATTTAGTTGTAGATATTCATTTAAATATTTTGTTAAACGCGCGATAATCGTTAACCGTAAGTCAGTCTCGCATCGCCCGTTGAAGCATATGGGAAAATACACGAAATAAATATGACAAAACAATTTAAAATCATAAGACAATAAAAAAATAAATGGATATGTTGGATGTGAATGTAAATCAGCGTTTCCCAACCTATGGGTTGCGAAATATTTTTGATGGGTGGCGACTCGTGGTGTTTATAAACTAATTAGACAACTATATTGATAATATTTAAAAAAAACCTAAACTTTTATTTTTCTTAGTCGGAATCGCGTACACAACAAACAGTAAAATTATGAATCACCATTACAAAAGGTTGGAAAATACTAGTGTGTAAATAATACTATATAAGAGCTAAATTCATATTAAGAAACTATAATACTGTAGTATTGTTCGAGGAAAGTGCGTCAAATTTTCTAAAAACAAACATATGTACAAAAGTGGTATGCAAATGTTTCACAAAATATCTTATTATCATACTTAGTAAAATCGAATAATCTATAAATAATTTAGATTTAGTTAGGTCTGCGTAAAATTAATTCGTCGTTTTTTTACGCTTGTCATCTATATATTATATTAAAATTCACCACCCAATCACCAGATCCTATTTGAACATTTTTTCTGATCAAGCCAAAATGAAATATTTAAGTAGAAGAACAAAACAATATATAATATTATATTATAGTGTCCACCGTCTCCTCGCCATAGACCATTAGGCGACGTTATTAGCGTATACTCGCGGATACAAATAATGAGATATCCCACGTTTTGATGTTTTCGGAATGCGCTGTACACTTATATACAATACGTGGTGAACATTTGATGTATTATATAGTATTATGTAATATAATGTATATATATATATATATGTACGTTGGTTGCAGACTGCAACAGTACATCGGCCCAGGCGCAAATCCAATATAAAACCAACACAATGAAAACAGGAAAAAAAAGAGCCGACTACGACGAGTGCTGGAAGCAGTGTTTTCGGCCGATACTGTGTACATAACAGTATATATTATTATTATTATTATTATGTGCGCGTGTAGGCGGCGGGTTAATAGTCGCGCGCGTAAAGGGGACTTTTTCACACAAAAGGGGTTAAATCTGATGGCCGGCCAAATTGATACCGAAATCCTCTTCATTGTTTCTTTCATCAAGTCTCTATTCATGCGGCACGTGCGTGCGTGTGCGTGCCGGCGGCTCATCTGTGTAAACACACACACCCACATAGCCCCTACCACCCTCTCCAAAACAAGCTGATTCGTGTGCGTGAGTGTCGTCACGGATGCGAGGAATTTGCTCGTGTGTGTGTAGAGAACTTTTAACCCGACTTTAAGCGGCCGACAAACCACGATCGGCGACGACGCGTTTCATCCGGAAGATCGTTTTGCGGGTGACGTTCTCTTCAAGAACGTATATAATACGTAACCCCTAACCTCCCCCCCCCCTTACAGTAATTTGCTATACTTGCAGGGGTCACCAAATGGTGGCCCGTATACGAGAATTTTATTTGGCCCGCAGACGAGAATTTTTTTTATGATGGTTCACCATTGGTAAATTAAATGAGTTTTTTATTTTTCATTTTTATTTTCTTTAAATAAATATATGTACATTAAATTGGGAAAATCAGATACAATATCATATTACTTAGTTAGCACTTTAAAAACATAGAAGGTGCATAAATTTAAATTTAAAAAATAGGTACCTATACAAATTGAAAAAACTGACATCGATAAAACAAAATTTAATCATAGAATATAGGTACCTCATGAACCATTATTAGTTATTAGTGTTATTACCTTTTCTTTTGTCACCTCAAACCCTATTTTCGGACGTTTCAGAAACAAAAATAATATTTTACTCTTTCGAATAATACCAAGGAAGCAATTCCACTCGCGTGTCACCGGCCACCCCCTTTACACCCAAAACATATAATTCCACCTATTATGCTTCATTAGGTATGTATACAATACAACAATTCGTATTATACTTCTCTCGCTATGAGTAGTTCGACATTGTTTTATACGTACAAACTGCACATCTGGATTATTTACGCAGTATCTAATGTGTACAGTTAAAGTTGGTTGAATCACTATAACCATCATAATTCATAATCATTCTAACTTTTGGCCATGACTTTATCTTAAATAGGATGTCGAACTACTATTTATTTTTTCTCTCTAACAAAAATGCATTTATTATATTATTCTGACATCAGAATAAAATACTTACTACATAAATTATAAATAATTATATTTTTGAAGTTTTAACAAATTAGTGTTGTATATTATCTATTATTAATATTAAATTATACATTTTAATGGATACTTCCTTTTTGAGATAATAGATAGAAAAAACTATATGTTCAAAGAACCCTATGAAGCACAGAAATTAAAGAATTAAATATAACAATTTTCTGTCGGTAAAGGCGTATAATAATAAACTCGTACAATAATTATAACCAAAAAAGAAATACGCCTGACCACATGTATATTAACCCTGCCTCAACAATGCCCCCTATAATTCCAGCTGCATTTATATAATATTGAATATATTTATTTTAATTATATTACATAATACTCATTAAATTTAATTTAATTTAGATTAATAATTAGGTTGTTAGGTACCACAGTTATAACTTATAACTTTAAATAATTCAAAATAAATTATTAGAACAATTAAATAGCATAACTTATATTTTAAATAAATATTTTACAAGTTACTTCTATATAAAATTAAAATTAAATTTCATATGTTTTATAGGTATACTATAAGTGATATAGGTATAATGTGAATTAATTTATATATTATAAGTAAGTACATATATATTTCTTTGTAGGTCAAATTATAAACAAAATCAATATTAATTGATTTATAGTGAAATTTCCTATTAACTATTTACTATTAACTATTTCCTATTAACTATAAGTATGAAATTATGACATAAATTTTTGAATTTATATAGGTAACAGTAAAATACACAATACTCAAATGTCTAACAAATATACAACATAACAAATCTGCTTTCAGAAAAACCAACTTTATATTGATATTCTTTATAATAAAATAAATCGTTTTGCAAATTCATCATTGTCATATTTTAAAGATAAAAATATTATCCAGGCAATCTTATGGACTTTTATTGATATTTTAATTTAAAACGAGTTATAAATATATTAAATATTACAAATTTAAAATGCTCATGTTACCTTTAAAATTGATTTAATTCATTAAATTATATGAGATACCCTAGAATCTAGGGCCTAGATAATATTCTTATTTTAAATTTTATAAAAGGTCAATTAGTTCTAATATTTAAAATAACAGAGTAAAATGGATCCATCTTCGTCTTTTTAACATACAATATTTCAAAGTTTACGTAAAAAAAAGACGAAAACAACACATGCGCAGCTAGTAAATCTGTGTATAAAATAATATGATAATAATCTCATAATGTAATAATATTATACGATTTTTTTTTTTATATAATATATACAAAAATTAGTTCAACCTTCTATTATAAAATATTAATAACTAGTAGAAAAATAAACGACCAAAAGCAATATAGATATATTATAATGTACAATAAACAGTTATTAACAATTAAAAACAAATCGTTATGTTAGTCTCTCTTTATCTAACTATATCTACAGAGTCCATGATTATAATTTATAAGCACTGAACTTCTATAAACCGATTTTTGAAAAAACAATATTATTTATATATAAATAAACCTATATACCTATAGGTAGTTTATGATGTCTAGGAGTGGACCGCAATTAACGAATTGTTTCCCAATGATAAAAGTAGGGTACACGGATTGTTTCCCAACTGTTTTATGAAATTTTACACAAGAATAAAAAATGTATAAAATATATGTAAACGATATATTATTCAAATTTGTGCCTTATATGTAATATTATTAAAATTATTTATGTAGTTATTTTATTTTTTATTTATATTAGTTAGATCAAACTTGTGTGTATACCGAAAAATACTGAGGGACACAATTCGTGTAGATATAACCCGAAAAAAAATGAGGGACACAACTCATTTGCAGCCAAGAAGTTATGGTTTTATTTCGATGATTATTATTTGGATAATATTTTATTCAAACAAAAAATCATTCGACTTATTTTTAAATATAGTTATTTGAATAATTTTCAGTAATTTTCTCTGGTTGATATTTTGATAATTATAACATGTACATTGTACGTATTAAAAACAATAATTGACATTATTTTAAGTTTCGCGATTGTAAATCTTCTTTTAATCAAAATAAATAGAAAATACTATAAGTAAAACAAATAAAGAATTATCTAAAGAAGAAACTAATAAATAATACTAATTTAATTTTAAAAAGAAAAATAAACATGTATAAAATAAATGATCAAATACCAAGTGTATACATTTTTTCTTTATTATAAATAAATAAATAAATTGTTCTACATTCAAAATACCGTTCGAATTTAATTAAAAGTATATTTGCCGTTCGGTCCGAGCAGCACTACTGTATTTAAACTTAAAAATATGGGATTCAATTTACATACCTACCTTATACGATAATAGCTATTGCTTTAATGTCTATATGCAATAGCTACATGGACACATATATATTATATACTAACGCTTAAAAAAATATTGTAATGCGCCGTGCTCATCAAAACTTGAAATACCTACTTATAATTCATAAACTACGCGTCCTAAATTCGATTTTTATGTATCGAAATACTAAAATCTTATAATGTAAAAACAGTGTTTATAACAATCTTGTTAATCTAATAATATACTGTTTGCCAAATGGCCATTGATTTTACTTATTTAATAAAAACAATATATATGAATATATATACCTTTAAATAATATGTGAAATTAAAACGGATAACAACTATAAATTGTAGAAACCACGTAAAAAGTAAATATTTTCAAAAACATTAATACTTTTTGAAATAATAAGTGGTTTGTGATAGAAGAATTGCCTGGGATATAATACTATTAATACTAGTATTAAAATGAATATAAATCATTCTGTTATATATTTGTATTTTGTATTAGCATTATGTTTAAAAACTATTCAAATAATATTTTCAAATTATTCGAATAGTTTTTAAAAAATCATTTGAATACATACTTATTCGAATAATTATCTTGATAATGTTTTGCTCAATTTAATTCCCATCAAATTAATTAAAAAGAATGCAGCACCAACTTACAATAGATTAATGTAAAAAACAATTAAAATTCTTAAACATACAAACATCAAACTAATATACAACTAATATCTCAAAATACCTAGACTATCATTAAAAACATATTAAAATATATATTAAAAATACAAGGAACACAATCCTCAAATCATATATACTGAAACACATATAATTTCAGAATTTGAGCAAACAAGGAATGTTGGTTTTACGTTTGTTTTTTTGTCGAATTAGACTAGAAAATATTCACTAAATAGTAAATACACAAGTATCTAGTATAAACTATAAATTAGAACTATCAGTACAGGAAATAATTTTAAAAATATTTTGGCTCATTTTGAACATTTTTTAATTTGTTGCAGTTAAGACATGCATTAAATGTTTATACACACTACTGTGATGGCGATGAATATTCAATCAGAATTCAAACCTTCCAATTACAATATTTAAGTCAAATTACTATATGTTATTACTATTATTATTATTGTCTCAAAAAAACTTAAAAATCTAACTGTACAAAATGTAGATAAAAATGTGTACAAATATCTCGAATCTTTACAGCCATCGCATAATCCTCTCATCGCCGACGTAACAGTTAGGATAATATCCAGTGCTCGAATTGGGGTTGCGCAGGGGGACGGAGCTCCCCTACTAATTTTTTTTTGCGTACTCCAACTTTATTTTTTTACGGGAATGGGGGACGGCACAAACTTATGTCAAAAATAATTTTTATTAAAATGTGGATTTCAGTTTATAATGTTACGAATTTTAGAAGTATCAAAATTTAGTATTTTTGATTTTAGTATCAAAATTATTTTTGATAATAGGTAGTTTATCAATTTATTATTTTTAGTATATTATTATTATTATATCATTTCTATGATCATATATATATATTTTTTTAGTTTGCTTATTAATTAATTACAATATCAGTAATATCACACTGTTCTTTGCCTATAATTAATTGTACATATCTATTCTGTGGACTAGTATGAAGGTAGAATTAAAATATCTGTGCAGCTGAAAAGTGGTATTCAAAATATAAGTAAGGCTGGCAAGGGGGGGTGGGGGGGTAAAGCTCCCCCCGGCTCTCTGTTAAGTAATTGTGCACTTGGAACGCAGTTTTTAAATCGTTGGATTGAGCTCCTCTACTTAATTTTTCCCAATTCGAGCACTGAATATCCTAAATGCCTTCGAAAAACAACCAAAACGTAAATAGTGCTGCGACCTACTGGATGAAATACAGCCACATCATGTTATTCAATCGTAGGATGAATTATTCAACTACTTATATCATATCCACATCCCATCACTTTTGTAAAAATTAAATTACAGATTATAAAGTATACTTTTAAAAGCCATAAAATTAGTTATATAATTATAAATAATATATTTTAAATTTTAACAAACGTAGAATCAAGAATTAAAAAAATCTTATAACAAAATAACTTCAAATCATTTTACAAAACTTACAAGCAACATTTGTCCTGGTTTTATTTATCGTTAAACGATTTATTCTTACCAACTAATAATATTTTAATAATTTATACATGCAATTATTAATTTTATTATTTTTATTAACTGGCTAAACTATCTGGTAAATATAACAATATAATATAAATAAATGTGAAAAAAACTATTTGATTAACGTTATATTCAAATTTATCAAACGTAAAAATGGACTGCTTTTTAGAAGAAAAACAACTATATTTTTGTACAATTTGTAAAACATCATTTTTCACATACAATTTTTTCATTTCTCATATGAGAATACACTGGAAAAATAATTTATTTGTGTGTGGTGTCTGCAAAATGTCATTTTCACAAACAAATTGCTTAATTTCACACATGAAAATACACAATAGATAAAAGAATAGTAAGTACCATTTCACAATGAAGTATACCTATCGAAAAAAATATTTACTCAAATGTTCACTATCACCGAAACACGGGTAATACCTACAAATAACGTCAAACTAAATGGATTCAACAAAAAACATCAAAGAGACAAAAATGTTGGATATAATTTGTTCGTACATTATTATTATTATTGTTTTTATTAATACTACCCCGTACAATTCAGTTTCATAATTATTGTCCATATACTAGAATTCTTTTTTTTTTGTCTACAATATACAATATCATCGTTATGAACTTCTAACTTATAAGTCAATACCACAGTAACGTAGAAGATTGTAAATAGGTTCGTGGTAATATTAACTTAAAATTAGCTTAAATATATCTTTAAAATTTCATTATGTATAAAAAAAATAGTTATGCCCTTATGATCAATAATTTTTAATTAAAAAAAAGTATCTAAAACTGTTATTTTTCAATAACTCGTAAAAAATTAATGAGGCCTTAAAATATTTTGAAAATAGTATAATGACTAAAATATCTAGAAAATGGTGATATTATATTATCATTAAGTGATGACCTATACTCTATATAGTAACCTATTAACTTCGCCATTTTAATATTGAAACATTTTTTCTGATATACCTACAAAGTGTTTTCAAACAAAAAAATCACACATTGTAAAACCAATACACTTATCGATATGCTCAGAATGTAAAATTGATTTTATTTAATAATAACGTAAATCGCAAGGTACTCTACTACTCGATATACCTATGTTGTTTAAAATTTAACAAAATAAATAGTATCTATATTATCTATTATTATTGTTCATATACGACTAATAACACAATAATAATAAAATATAGTACGTATATTTAAGATTTCATAAAAAATTAAATATATAATCTTATAGAATTCCCATTGCGAGAAATGATCAAAAAATAACGGTTTCTTCACTATTTTATGGTAATCTGCAGAATTCATTAATGAGGTATATGTTATTATTTTTTAATGTGAAATTGAACGTGTACTTATTTGAGTTATTAATAATGCGTAATAAAATGATTTTGGAATTTTGGATTATTAGTTTATTACGAATATTACGAATAAAATGATATAATTTATAAGCTAAATAATGAGTATTATAAGTGGACAACACAATCGCATACTCGTATTTGGTTTTATCTATCTTAAAATTGCATAACAATCATAACATACCTCTTTACACCAAGTAGTTCACATTTCATTATGTTAGTTTTAATATTAAATAGAATTACTAACTATCATTAGTAATAATTTTTATAATATTTATTATATTTGTCATTAATTTTTATCAAACTAAAAGGGAATATAATTTCCTATGTTTGAGCGTGGATTTTTAAAAAAAAAATTCAAATATTGTCAAATATTATAAATTTAAAATGCTCATAATTTACATTAAACATAAAAAATGTTTAATATAATTAATTAGGTAATCATTATAATAATAATATAAAATACCTGTTTTTAACTTAAAATTTTAAAATGAAAGTTAAACATTTTTTTAAATTATATTCACTATTTTGTGCTTAATACCGATGTATTTTAACATTTATGTATTAAAAAGTAAAAAAAAATTGGCTTCCCAACTAAGTCATGAAAAGTACCTGGATCACATATAAAAAAAATATATTATAGGTCACTCGACAAAAACTAAACCACAATCTTATATTTATATATTGCTATTAATTTTATATTTATTGAGGAAACAAAATAACAATTATCAACTTCTGAATTTTAAATAGCAACCACTAACTTTAATTTCATAACAAACACTCATGGTAAAATGTACAAGCCAAATGCCTTTTTTTAATAGTAAAATATAAAAACTATATATGTATATATATACGTGTATGTGTGTATATATATATCATAGTTTGTTTAATTATTTATTTATTTACAATGAGTAATTTTAATTTGAGATGGATATGTATTGATTTTACAATATGACGTATATATTACAACATTTTCTATCTGTCATCACTCATCACCTTTTGAAGCAGTAATAATGTTTGGATTTTAAAAACTGAAGAATTTTACTAATAGAAAATTGAATTCAGTTGTTACTTTGGGGGTCTAAAGCAAACATTCACAGTACTTTTTATAATCGAGAAAAACAAAAAAATATTTACATAAAACAAGAATTTTCACGTAATATCGATTTTATTGATATAACTCGAGAACTATAGAGGATATATACTTGTAATTTTCACTAATTATTTAAAATGTCATTTTCATTATATAATAACAATTTTCAAAAATTATTAATCATTTTTAGAGCATATGTTGGCGTATAACATATTTAAATATATTATTTTACATTTGTTTTCTATAACTAACAATAAAAATTATTCGCTCGATCAAAGTTCTTGAAAATTTATAATACAAAATCCACATAAGTGTTTATATATCTATATAAAAATTGTAAATTATTTTTTATTAACATATGAAGTTGTAATCTTGATGAAAAATTGCAAATTATTTTGTTGTAAGAAATTCATATATACTTTCCTTTTTTTATCTAGGTTTTGAAAATTAAATACCTAAAAGATTCCACATAAGTAGTTCATACTGAAACCGTAAATCTAAAAAATATATAATTAATTTTTTTTATGGATATTTTAATTTAAATTTAGATGAAATTACTTATTTAAATTTTAAACAATAAATAACGTACGTTGTTAATAATTTTGTTATAATTTAAAATTAAAATTATTTAATTGTTAATTTAAAATTATATCAACCTACCATAATAGTAAAAGTAAAAAATCCAACTTCAATAGTTATATAATAGTATAAATATATATTAATGTATCATGAATTGATTTAATTTATTGAAAGTGATTTTTGATTTTAAAATTATCAAATACCTATACTTAAAGACTATGATGTTTTTAAATTATTGAGATTTGTTGTACTATTTAAGAAATGTCCAGTGAAGACACGTTATTTTTTTTTTAATGAGAATCCCTTTTCTACTGTTAAATTATTTAGCAAATAATTTTTCTCAACATTTTGAATCAAAATTTCAGTAGTTTTGAATTATTAATCTTTGTATAGGTACTAAGAACAAAAGGTCGATGATATTGGCAATCGCTAAAAAAACGACAAGTAAAAAATGACACGGAAAAAAACCACTAGGGTAAGAAACAGATATTAAACTAATAATATAATTGATGCGATAATTTTGACAAAAATAAGTTCAAGTTCAATCAATTTGCATTACCGTATTGTTATTCGTACACAGTATGACTATTATTTAATCTAAATATGTAACACATCAAGGCGAGTTCCCCGCTTTATGTATAAGTTTTATTTATATTTGGTTGAAATGAAATTGCCACGCCACCTGAATGGAAGCCCTTAACAATATTTACCTCGAAAAAAGAAAATACTGTTGTTTTGCGCTGTAAGCTTTAATCAATGATTGTCGTACTTTGTTTACAAAAACAAAAATAAGTTACGTCACCAAAAAAAAATACTTATTACCAATTATACAATATTTTGGTCATTAAGTAGATGTTTAATTTTTCTGCCCCTAAATGCAGCACTAAAGCTAACCTAAATTTGGTAAAGTATTGTGTATCCGGCATCCGCGACAATAATAATATTCACAAGTCTAATCTGTGGGGCGGCTTCTTCTATATCAAGCATCTCTGACAAAACTTCCTCTATTACCATTTAAGATTTTAAGCTTATGATTACTATCAAAATATCAAAATATGACATATGTATAGAATGTTTAATTTCAAATAAAGTTAAAAATAACTATATTGAAAAATATGATTTATACAATAAAATATAAAATATGGTCTCGTGCAAGAATAAGTCGTCGCGGCAGATTAAGACCTGCACAGTGTGGGGTGAGCACGAGGAATCGTCACCGCTGCGTTGCTTTCTTTTCATCAAATTCAAGTGTCCGTTTAATTGAATTGCCGTCAGCCTATAAATTTCCTCGTCGTCGACGACGTAAGCACAATAAAAGCGCGTAAAACCCACCACCGCTGGACGACAATAATAATATTGTACAAACAATTACTATAATATAACAACTACAAGTGTTTGGTGGTCGTGTTTTTACCGCGCGTCGTGTGTATTACAATTGTGTTTGCGGCGGTGATGACGACGATGACGACGACTCGTAAATAACAATGGTATAATAATAACAAAACTGCGATGAGCGGCACAGTCCGTCTTTATCGACTGCCGGTACATCACAAAACCACTGTTGTAGTGTAATGTTGTGACTCGAACGATCGTCTGGTGTCTAAAAGTCTATAGTATCCAAACGATTATATATATATAATATATATAGCTACCTATTTATTATATTGTTGATTTACAGAATTTAATATAACAACTCAAAAAACATAATGATGTACCTAATAGTATATTTTATATTATAAGCGATGTATAGAATATTTATAATTCGACATCGAGCTTTAGAAATATTTCTATTTAAACAGAATATTCAATCAGATTTGCACAATAGCTTAAAAAGAGTGTCTAATAACAGAAATCAACACCTTGGCGGATTGGCTTATGAATTATTAATACAAATTCGAAATTTTCAAAAAACGTGAAAGCAAGCTTTAATTCATTTTTTTACTCGGTTTAAGTAAGCCTGTACACAATAATAATTGTCTAACAATATTAATTGGAAAAAAGTAATTAACGAGGACAAACTATATATTAATCACACTATACATGCTTTTTCTTCCAGTGAGAGCAGCAAATAATAGTTCCATGGAATTCTACTCTCTCTTTTATTTCTTATTTCTCTCTTATTTGTCCATACACAGTTCCTTAAACCATACGATCATGTTTATAAAATAAAATCGTCAACGCACGAAACTTTTTTTATGATGTAATACCTATGTATTTGTAGCTATAGTAGATTAATGTATTAAAGGCTTATAAAATCCAAATAAACCCTTAAATACTAAGTAGTATACTTCGTCTAAATAGCTATATCGCCAAAAGTTGCCACCGCGAGCAATGCTTTAAATTATTTACTTAGTTATCAGGCTGTGTATATAACTACCTTATCGGAAATCAAGTACAATTATTGGGAAATAGCTAAACATTTTCACAATGTACACCTAAACACAAAAAAATTGTTTTCTCTTCTCTCAAAAATCTATTCTCATAATTTCACAATAATTAACAGATAACAATTGCAAAAAATATAATACTTAGATACATAAATACAACACCCTCAATTATGAAATTACCAATATAACAGCTAGTAAAAAAAAACTAATTGTTGTCAAACTTTTAGGGCTAAATTTCCAAAAGTACATACCGCTTTCAATCCCCAATTAACATGATAATCATTTAACATTAAATACGATTAGGTACTTACGAGAAACACGTTGTAATCAGACTTTTTCGTAATCATGTCTGCAGCATAATCAATTTCATATTACACATTGATGTTTAACGATACAGAGCTCAAACCAAAATGATAAACGTGAAGAGCGAAACCGCTGGTGCATTGTGGACTACCTAGCATTATGCGACGGACGAACGCGCGGAAATGGCAGCGATGAATGTTTGGAACAACACAATGCACTCGATGTCACCCTTGGCGATCCTCCTGTGTATTATATACACACGACATAGGGTGTCTATATATATATATATATATATATATATATATATAAATAATACTATATATATATAACATTATAACGTATAAGTGATCTATCCCATGTATCCAATCCAATTTTTGAAGAACGAAAACTATGGAAATAGTTTTGTTAAAAATTATTTAAAAAGTGTTAGGTACATAATATTTTAGGAGCTAATACAATATTTTACCTATTTTTCATGTTTAAAAATACCAGTATATTGTATTATTGTCTATAAAAAATATAATTCTATTTTTCATTTCCCGAGTGGGAATTTATTTAATAATATAAAAAATTATTTAACAAAATAAAGTAGGTAATACTAGTAGTAATAAACGTTCAACAACTTATTTAAAACACTGATTCTCGATGGTTTAAAATTAAATTCTTTTAGTTTAATCTTGGTCACTCTAGTCCACTCAAATTAATATATAATTATACACTAAATATATAATTATACACTAGGTAATACACTATTTAACTGTTCGACTTCGATCATTTATCAAAAAAAAAAGCAAACATATTTTGTACTTTTTTTTACCAGTTTAAAATGGAATAATAAGAGAATATTTTAAAAGAAATCCGCTAGACTTATATCACTTGAAATCGGTTATGATGGATATCATATTCTATGTCAACGTATAATAATTTGTTTGAAGAAGAAATATGTCAATAACGACAAGGACGACAAATGCACAGAATATGTAACGCATTGTACAAAAATATAATATGCGAATTGCAATATTCCGTCGTTTACTGTGACACTCGTGTCATTGACAATTGCCACGTAGCAATTATAGTTTAAGAGCATTGTACGGTTGAAGCAAATATTTGCCCTGCACAGCGTAAGGGCGATGGGAGAGGATCAAAATGTGAGAGAGGGCGCAGATAGGATATTATATAATTGAGTTACATGCGTGGTGCAAACAGCGTTACTAAGAACACTTTTAACACATACTGTCTATTATTTTGGAATATTATCGGAAATAATAATAATTTATTAACATCATCACTGTCATGTGAATATGTGATTGACTAGTACTGTGCAACAACATAATATATGGTACCTTGTTAATAATTATAATATACACTGTATAGTGTATATTATACAGAGTGATTCAACGGTTGATTTCCTCGGGCAGTCGGGCTGTCCTATAGTAAATGCCTAGATTAGGTAATACTCAGTAGCAAAAGACAATTATATATCAATTCCTCAAAAGCGTAAGCAACATACTCTAAATATTTTAATGAATTACTCTAATTTTCATTTTCCACATACCACATACATATTATAAATGTTTAGTATTTTTTATTTTAGATTCTGAACAGAGCATGTATATTTAATTATATTATAATGAATTTATTAATTTTACAATGTTAATATGTGCGTTTTTGTGTGTGTGTATACTGTATATGCAAGTACGCAATAATTAAAAGTCTATTAAATGCTTCGAATTTCAACTTATAATCGTATTGTTTGTACTTTAGGAAGATCAAAATTAATAATTCCAAAATTTAAAAAAACAAACAAAAATTTGGGAAAACTGGAATTTTTACACAAAACTATTTTTTTATGTAACCAAATCTTGGCATTTATTAAATTAATTGTCACAATTATTTTATATGTGTGTTTAAACTTAAAATCGAGCTTAACAAAAATCTTCAAAATCATTAAAATTTATAAGCTACATGTATTTTGTAGTAAAACATGTATAAAATCTTCAAATTTTATAGCTAAGGTATAAAAGTTTAATATAATGTTCTTAATAGTAGTTCATATAGTGAAACAAAAAATCTAAAAAGCGTATAGGTTACTAACAAATTTATGAGGATTTATCCATTGCGATATCTCCTGAAAAATGGAAATATCATAATTCTGGTTTTTTTAATAAGATCCACGGGAAAAAGGACTTCAAATATTTCATGTTTTAATTTATTTTAATGTTTTTGAAAAAAAGTTAAAATATATTTTTTTATTTAATTTTTTTCAAAAAAATTGAAAATAGCCATTTTGTAGAGTTTATTTTTCTGAAAATATTGACGTTTCAACATTTTAATTTCATTAATCTCCTGATTTTTAATATTTTTTCTAGTTTCGAAACAAACTGCGAATTATTTAATACGATAGTGGTATCATTGTATCAAACATACACCCTGTATATAAATAATGCAATATCACAATAGAAGAAACTGCCAAAATTCTATATAAACGTTTCCGCTTCTACTTGAAAAACCTTTCCAATCCATTAATTTCTGCTCTAGGTTCTGACACCATTCCTGGCAATACTCCTCGTCGTGGGAAAATTGTAAATTGAAATTTTTTAAATCACTAAAATAATTATTATTATAATTATTTTTTTCTTCAAGTAAAATTATCAAGTAAGATTGTAAGAATTTATCATTAATGTTATCAGTAGTTTATTAAGGTACCTATAAAAAATTTGATATAAGTAAGTAATATAAAATAAATATATTGTTCGATAAAAAACCATAATTTTTTGTATAATAGTATAATATTTATAATAAGATCATAAATATGTTGAAATATAGACTAATGTGTAGAGTGTAGAGCAAAAAGTTTAAGGACAACATAGAAAAATAATAGAACTATACCAAAAAAGATAGCTTACTACTTGGTCTATAAATAAACCCAATAATAGCAGGAAATAGAGAAAGAAGTTCTAAACAAAGATAGCAACATTTCCAGAAAAATATAGCTTATTAGGTAGTTGTCAGTTGATGCTATGATAAAAATATATAGTTGAAAGTATGAACTCTGTAAAGTCTCTAGGTGTCACAATATATCAGTTTTTAAAATAGAATTTCAATGTGTGTAGGTAAAACCAATTAAAAAATTAAGTACTAAGTATGTTTTGAAGGTTTAAATAGTATTTCATGTCAAAACACTATGATTATGGTTTCCTATGCTATTGCTTAATCAATACATAATTTTGTAATTTGTGTCATATTAGATTGCTTAGAACTGCAATACCTATATTATTTACTTATGAAACTCTTTCGTTCAAATACCAACATGCAGTACATAGTATGGTACTATGGTATACTAAATTACTAAATTTAAAATAGTGCTAGATATGCTATGAAATAAATTAATGAAATTATATTTGTATAGCTGTAAGTTTAGGTACACTATATGTACCTAAACTTCCATTTAACCATGATTATAGTACTTGCCAAAAAGCTAATATTTTTAAGAGTAAAAAAATATAATTAGAAAAAAAGATTCAATTAATATTAGTGTACATTATATTTACTTTATTTATTATTTGTAATTTGCATAAACAATTTAAAAACCTATAGCCTGAACAAAAATCATATTATTTATTAATTAATATAAGATAAAACCGTTTGTATTAATAATGATACCAACCACAGTATCAATCTATTAGGTATACATTATTCATATTGATATATCTTATTATTTATTTTTTATTTTTTACTATTTGTACAAAAGTACTTATTTTTTATACATATAATATGTACTTAAAGACTGAATATGTTTACATATGACTATATGAGTAAGTATGTAAAAATACTTTTGTAAGGTCTGTTGACTGTAGTTGTCAATCATTAAGAATTTTGTAAAAATGTGAAAAAGATAATAATATTATTATTGGCTATCCATTTTTAGTTTCTAACAATATTGATACTAAGCAACCTATAACAGAGTACGGGGAACGGCACAGTTCATAAAAAATTAATAAAATCATAAGCCATCATTCTGACAAAGATACAATATATAAGTACGAAACTTTTATTCGTATTTATTATGGAGAAAATTCAATACGTCGTAATATATAGCACATTAAATACCTACACCCTACGTATATTCCAACAGACTATGATGTCGAAGTTCCAAATGTTTTTATTAATTATAAACCGGACCTGTTCGTCACCAAACAAATATCGTTATCCGTGTCATTTTACTAAACTAAAATTTTTTATCTTAAACTACAACTTACCTCTCGATGTTCATCGATGCGTACGCCTATATTGGTGCGCATCTGCTGAAATTCTTCTCGTATAGACAATCGTAGAAACTAGAAAGACTGATATAAAAAAAAATATAGCACGATAACAATATTATGATCGGCGGGTTACGATTCCGACATCACACGCGTCACGCCTGTTGTAGTAGTTGTGGTCGAGAAACGATAGCCGGTCGGTAAGTTTGAGTAGGTACACAAGACGGACTTGCGACGGACGTACCGCAGTGATATCAGTAAAAGTACGAACCACTCACAGCACGTAACGAGGTTAACGGCGTAACATTTACTAAATAGTAAATTACTAATAAGTAATAAGTAAGTTTATGAGTAATAATAAGAAATATTATGTAGCAGACCCGCGTTACGCGTTGCGACTGACGTTTTATCAAGAAAAACCCAGTGCATGTTGTTGTTGTTGTTGTCGAATTCGTGTTGGTAAATATAAAATACAAATATACAATCATTAGTGTTTTCCATGTAAACGAATATGATAATAATAATATTATGTTGTTACTGGTTATCAATAGTTGTAAGACTAACTTTACTGTACACCTATTCCGAAGATATTAATAATCTGCAATACTGCGGCGTTCGCGCAATTTTACTACAAAAATAGTTTTTAATACTCTCTTGCGTCTGAACACCCGATGACGACGGTCTTTTCATATCAAATCGTCAAATATCGTTCTGCTCGCGCAATGCGCTTGCCGATGGTCGGCAATCGAACGCTCACGCCTACCACTAAGCTCTAACATCTATTAAACGAGTTTAATGTACCCAAACTTTGGGGGGAAGAGGGAACTATCACTATATTACTGACGCACAAGAACCAAAAACGCAAGTAATGAAATATCTTTAATTTACGTCAGAAATAGGGCAGAACATTAAAACAGTTAATATAATATAATAAAGAGATAGGACAACTTTTATAAAGCAAACTGCCTGTCCAACCGATTGCCTATTTATAGAAGTGACACAGTATACTTTTTATACATGTCGTTAATTTTCAATAGTAACAACTAACAAGTGTATGAGTATGACTGGATACTTTTTTTGGTATATTAAAATTTAAAAGTACTAAATAAGTCTATTTGTCCGTTTTTAAACACCGAAATAAAACTAAAATATTGGACGGTGACCCCCTAAATTCCGCTGGCCGCTGCCGCATGCCCAGATAATATTATTATTAAATTACATATTGCAAAATATTTTATATTATTTTATACAATTTACTTTTGAATAATTCTGTTACAATCATTTCTTACGCCATGGGAAATATCTCACTAACTTGTACTTAAATTATTATTCAATCTTAAATAATAAAAAAAAATTGGGGTGGCTAAAACAAATTTTGAGGGGGCTAAGTCTACCTAAGTCCCCCCTCCCTTAGTTTCGCCAATGTTTATACCAATAAATTACCACCTATATGTTATACACACGACTGTAAGTGGAAAAGACGATTAGAAAATCTGAAAGGCCGATTGGTCTCGTATAATAAACGACTGCATGCGGTGTGTACTCATATATAGGTGCAGTCGTACAGAGATCTCATTTTGCATTTAGACGACAACAATAAAACTATCAATATAAAAACATTAAACGTCTACAAAGTAATTTACTCGGCGCGTGGTGCATACATATTTCGCGAGTATTTCGACACGTACCGATCGTATAATCCACATCATACGGACAGATTGGTCCACGCGGACGCGCTCCATTTCCATTTCAGCGGGCCAATATTGACATTGTATTATTATATATAATACGGCCGTCCGCCGTATAATAAAAATGTGTATTTATCGCTCTCGCGTCTATTAGATTTGCTCTTAATAAAACGACGACGAGAGCACTGAGAGCAGTGCAAAGGCAAACACACTCGTAAAAATAGCTCGGGCGCGTGTTTGTATATACTGCGCGCGTCGCGGGCGGATAACGCGGACCCGCCGGATTGTGCGCGACAACCGAGCACAGACGGAATTTATAATAATTATTATTGTCCGCATTCCGCTCTGTCGTCGTCTACTCTGCCACGTCAAATTATCAATATTATTGTTGTTATTATTATTTATTATATATCGTTTTTGTTGTTGTTGCTGTTACTTTTTGTTCGCGTTGTTGTCATTATAAAAAGGATGTGGGCATTTGGTGCACTATATAATATGGTAGGTGTATTTGTTTTCATTCTGCGACCCACGCACGGGCGACATAGACAAAACGCGTTCACGAAAAAAAGGTTTTCGTGTTATTTCCGAGTAAAATCACATTTGTCTATAGTATTTATATAAATGATAATAATTTTTAGGGTTTGACAAATCGTCGTCAAAACAAAAATGTTATACTCGTTAGTCGTTTAAATTTAATATTTGGATAATTTTTTTTACGAATATATGATCATAGTATAATATAATAAATTAAGTATAAACACTTTTTATTTAATTTCTACGCGAGTTAAGCGAATGAGAGAAAAAGAAATAAACCAAATAGTGATATCCTATTTACATCGTACTAGATTAAGTCCTGTAACGAAATGTTTGAATAAGTAATAATAGTAAATACTACAAATAACAGTACGCAAGAAGGAAATAAAATACAAGTTTAGTCTAAAATTCGAGGAAAACGGACCCTTTGATGAGATTGAGGAGGTGGTCGATAAAAATAAGTGTTGGGTGAGAAATTCGTCTCTGTTATTATTATATTTGCCCCTACGTGAAAACTGAAAAGTAAACGCACATTAAATGAGAACGAGTCTTTATCGCATCTGAGCAATTCTATTTCATTGGCAATAATATTTCTTATATGGATTTTTTTTTATTTACATATAAGTCAATGTTGACGTACAACAAATAATAGTAAAATAATATAATATTAAAATCCCCTTAATTCGCGGCGATAAAATCTGTAGAAAATTACAAAATTATGCAAATACATCATACATTTTTTTTCATCACATACATTTTAATTCTAAAAACATGAATTATGGAGTCTTTACTAGGTTTGTTAGGAAATTATTATTTTTTTTTAAATATATGATTTTCAATGAAGGCAAAATTAAAAAAGTGAAATACTACAATCTGATCACAGAATTACAACTACGTATTATTATGTATATATTTTACTCATTTTAGATTTACGAGCATCCATAAAGCATTCAGTAAAATATTATTGATACACCAGCACACTGGGTCCACTGTTATTATTCTTAATTATAATGTACATTTATTTTATTTTTGATAAAAATGATGAAATTATATATTTGAAAATTGAGAGTGGTACTACCATAGAGTTCTCTATGGGTATTACAAAAAATATTATATTTTGCTGTTTACTAGATTGTAGTGCGCTACCTAGCGGAATAATTTTAAAGCTTCAACTTGTTAAATGTCAGTAGATGCCGTTACTCATTGATACATAAGTACCTTCTTCAAAATGGTTTAACATTTTTTTTCTAATTTACATTTATAAAATAATATTACGAAATAATTTAATTAATTAATTTCCTCATGATTTATGTTAAAAAATATATATAATATGTATATCATACATATTACATACTATATTGTATTATTTTTGTTATAATAATAAATTAATAAAATATATCATATTATAGAATCATTCATAGTAAAAAAAAATGCATTATGATTTCATAATTTTAGAATATATTTGAATCAGGCAATTAGATCTTGTATCTGATTAGATATCTAATCAAATATAATTTATAAGCATATTAATAATATATTAAATAAATAAATATTTATACATAATACTTACTTCTTTTAAATGGTAGTATATATTTATGAATATAAAGACATTTTACGTGAATTAGTAAAATAAAATATTATAAGTTTGCTTTTTTTATGTAGAAGTGTAGAACTGTTATCCGTTTAAATAAAATTATTTAGAAAACTAGTAAAGAAAGTTTGTTGATCTATAATCTTATAGTTCAATAATTTATAAATAATGAATTAAATAAACTAAATATTTAAATAATTGCATTGTTTCAATTTGTTTATAAAATAATTTATGTAGATTGAGGGGATTATACACTTATGTCACCCCTTTGGATTTTGACAGATGGGCGTCCTTCTTACGACACTTAAAGTTTTAGATTCTAAAGGAGCGATGAATGTATTGCTTTTAATACAATGTGCACACATGTGTTTTATTTTTTCCTGTCATAATAACCTCTTGGGACAATAAAAATGTTTTAATTTTAAAAAATGAGGCAGTTTTTAATAGAAAATAAATCTATATATATAGTTGGTGCTTTGGGTCAAAATTCTTGAAAGTTTAATACAAGATTCACATAAATTGTTCTTATGTCTATGTAAAAATATTAAAAATACATAAGCAGAATTTTTTATTTTTTATTCGCATCATAATATAAAGTTAGAATCTTGGCGAAATTCAACAAAATCAAAAAAAATTGCAAACTATTTTGTAGTTAGAAATTGATAAAAACTTTTCTTTTTGTATCTAAGTTTTGAAAATTAGGAAGTATACTTAGCTTATTAAAATTAGAAATTCAATTATTGTTTATGGACATTTTAAGTTTAAATTTTGACGAAATTACTTAATTAAACAATAAATAACAATTTTAATTATCTAATTACCTTATTATAATTCAAAATATTTATCAAAAAAAAAAAAAACATATCATGAAATATATTTAGTGATTATATAGGTCGACAAACCGTCTCCGCTTGTAAATAATAATAATATATCGTTTAATTCAAATTTAACATATCCATAATATTGACCTACTCGACATCTAATATACAGCGAAGTGGTACACATTTGTCTAGGTACCTTTTTATAAATTCAATTTATCAATTTATCTAATTGTTAACCAAATTACTTCATAAAAAGTTACTTACAACGCCCACATCTTTTACAAGAATGTAATTATTATAGTTTTATTTAACAAATTATATTCTTACAATAGTATTTTGTTTAATCGTATTTAATAAATAAAGAGTAAGAATATGCACATTTTCATCTTATTAATTAAACTGTTTATTAGTATACTAGTATAACCTAATAACCTAAATTAATTGTATTATGATGTTTCGTATTCGTATAATATTATATATCTACATTCTACATTACTATAAGTTAAGCATATCCATTTATAATTTTTCAAATAAACTAACTGCAAAAATATATCTTTATTTTATATTTTTGTATTCACTATTTATCTACTAATCAAATGTATATAGAAAATCGAAATTTTATATGCTGTTTAGCTGTATAACATAATATTTGGATACATATAAACATATTACCTATATACTTCCTGTTATCTTAATTCTTAAAGCATAAGAGTATATTATACATTTAAGGCATCGTTTGTATAACAATATAACATTTTAGGTACTCCGTCACCCATCATGTTCCTAATTCGTGTGATTTCTTTTTCTACATCGGACATATAGAAGTATTAGGTAAATGGAAGATTAGAGTAGGATCAGCGTGGTCAGGTGTTATATTCCAATTTCCATTGTAATACAGCAACAGGATAATCCGATTGTAATCGAAATCTAATACTCTCGCATCTGTTTCGGTGAGATAAGTACATGTAGTAGTGCAGACATTGAATGAATACCGTTGTAACGAGGTCTTAATTATTTTTCCATCGAGAACAAATAGTAGTAACCCGTCTATTGTCCTGTACTCCTGCTCGTAAGAAACAAGTTCATCCCACATATTATATTATTATTGTTCTCGTTCGGAGCCGAGGTGAGAACACTGAGAACGGAAAGAAAACAATATAATAAACTGTGTTTTTGTTTGTTTGTTTTTTTTAGATATATATATATATATGTGTGTGTGTGTGTGCGTGTGTGTGTATAATGTATACAATATTATTATTTTATTTATTACACAGCAGTACTCTATTATAGGAAATGTGTGTAGCCGTATATAGTTTAAAACAGTCGCAACAATATATATAAGACCGTATTGACGTATCCTTTTGTCAAAATATTGTATTATAATAATAACATAATATAATATGCTGCAGTATACGAGTATACGATATTACATTAAACAGTATTGTCATTTTTATCGGTTCCATAAATCTAGACACTGCCCATAAGGCCATAACTAATGGCCCGAAACGTTATAATATTAGTGAAAACGCTAAGCACGCGCATGTAAAACACACTTCGGGAGATCATTCAAGTGAAACTGTTCCGACTGCATATTTATGATTATAATAACGTCTCGTTCGCCAAAAATTTATCTATTTCTCATTTTATTATCAATTTATTCACTATAAAATCTACATTTTTTTCTTTTGCTTAAACCACTTACACATGCCACATGTTGCTTGTCTACTCATTACTGCGTATAATATCATATCACCATGAATTGTATAATTTGTATTATATTATCTACTTTTTAATAATAAAACTATACCACGAGCGATACCCGTTTGCGTATATTTACCCTTTTTGCGACTCGATGACGACATGACGTGCAAGTGCACAACTTAATTACGCATACAAATTATTAATACCTGCATTTAAATGACTCAAACATAGCGATTGCATACTGCGTAGGTACATAAATTATAGAAAAACTATGAATACTCAAAAAACTTACAAAGGGCACTGGCAAAATGGCAACTCGTGTCTTGTTAACACCACACGTTCACTTAAAATAGGCATATAGAAATATATAATAACCCAAAGCGTAGCTGAATAATTATCACCTGCAAAAATTGTAACTCGATTATACTCGATTCAATTAATACGTGTATACTGCATATTATCGACATTTTTAAAATAAATCGTATCACTTACTGCATTGGGTACTACAAGTTACAATATTAGTCTAAATTGGGGATGAGATTTAATATTTCTACGCAAACGAATTGTTAGATTTACAGATAAAAATTGTGTACTGAACACAAACGATAGTATATCACCGCAATACCACGGAGTCACGGCATACAACCATAAGCCCATAAGCGTGCGCAGAATTTGAGTTCAGGGGCCATAGGGTTAACATATAATAGATATATAACATGTATATATTGTTCCATAAATATTAATAATAACGATTTTAATTTATTTATCTTGGTCCATATCGGTACCTAGTACCTACATTTTAGTTTATTTTTGGTTTTATTATGTTTACTATTACTATATAATTAATTTGGAAAATATCCTTATAATATATTATATGTGTAATAATAAATGTTTTGCGACTTGATATTACACAAAATATCTGGGTGGTGAAGACAAAATTATAAATTATCTAAATGTTGTTCCTCATACTAAATAATATTGTCTCTGGTGATGTTATTAGAAATAGGTTTAGGGGTGGAAAAATATTAAAATGGTAAAAAATAAATCGTTATAATATGGTCATATTTTCATTGCGATTACACAATGTCTGCATCGCAAAAAAACTGTGAAGTTGAATTCAAATGTAATTAAGATAAAAGTTTTTATTCGCGTGTTATCAATTTGACTGTCGATAAACAAAGCGGCAAAGCATATATTAATGTTAAAACATATAATTCTTGTAAATATAGAAACTTTATACTAAAACTAAAAAAGTAAAAATAGAAAATATATACCTATGATGATAATGCTTGAGATCACATTTTTAATTTTCATTGTGTTTTATAATTGATTTTCAGATTTGTATTCGTGACTGGTGCTTGTCTTAGTAATTTTAGGCATGGCTTCAAAAATAAATAGGTTTAGCGGTGCTGAATACAAGACAATTTAATTTGAATAAAATTATTCAAAAAACTATTTAAATAGTCACTATTTTCAAGTAAGTTAAATTAATATTGATTTATATTAATTGTAAACTTATAATAATATTAAATTTGTAGAAACATTATTACTTATTAGTTAAATGTTTGTTGTTGTTGTTTTTTTTTTTTTTTTAAGAAGAAATTAAATCTTATTTCTCTTACTCTAACCACCTAATGATTATATTAAATTATTCATATATAATAAACTGAAATTTAATCAACCATGTTTTCAGAAGAATTGAAGAGTTAGTCGTAACAAGACAAATGCTAATAATTTCCAAAGTTATAAAATCATAAATTTGTTGAATACCTACCTATTTTTATTTTAAAACCCATCGAAAACCGTTTTTCTGAACTAAATACTAGCTTCACCTATAACTATTTATAAAATGCGTTTGAATTTCATCAAGCCCTGTATGACTGTATGCCTATATCAACTGCCTACTATTTAATAATACTTAAATAATATTTCTATGATCAACCACTTAAAATACTGTGATAGTTTAACTGTGATAAAATAACTAAGAAATATTATTTGTGTCGCTTAAATATGTATAAAATACAAATACTACGCGTAATATACCATACTTGATCTTTACTTCTATATATTATTAAACCGTAAGTCAATTTCTTTAAACGGTATTGTTGTACCTGAAGTTTTATTAAACCGATTTGTATGATTTTGTTTAGTATGTACATAGTAAATCAGTAAATGTAAAAAAAGTATATTAACTAAAGTTATTAAGTTTTTAGAGTTATTAGTTTTCCATGAAGCTACTTAGCACATGCACATGCTCATACTATAACTCATACTCAATGTACTTTGCACCATCGTTTCAGCACGGGCTTTCTATTAATATCCAAATTAATTGACATTTTATGTTATTTTAAACACTCAACATCAATGTTATATATATATATATATAATATAATATACTTTTACATTGATTTTTCCATTGTACGGCGTTTGTGGAAATATGTATATTATTATCTATTAATATTTTACATTAAATTCTTGGAAATAATAATAATACAATATACAAAAATAATCTCATCCATGAAAATTGTTCCAACTTTCCAAGAAACACTGTTTAAAATAATTTAAGGCTGTTAAAAACAGGTCGTTTTTTCGTCATTTTTTCGTGCGTTTAGACTTTTAAAGTGTTTAAAGTTCCGATTTTAATTTTAAAAACATATTCGAATTCCTTATTCTCTTTTTACAATTACATAAAGCGTTCGGGGAACTCACGCACACTAATAATCAGTTACAACACACACAGTTACACATAACTCACGATGGATATCGAATATTGCCTAAATACAACCCCTTAAAAATGGTATTTAAAATTCTAATTATTCAACGAACCAGCAATAATGGCATCGAACAAACAAATCCATATTATAGTTTTAGTTATACACAAATTAGCAAATGTCCGTGTAAGTTCCATTGACGAAATAGGTGAGGTGTCGTTGTATCAAGTTTATGTAGTAAACTATAAATGTGGTAGGTAGATATATTCAATATTCAAATAGCAAATAGTCTACCGTATAAGCTGTAAACAGTTTTAAATTGTGGGAGCGATAAAATATAAAATAGTAAGAGATATAGAATTTTAAAAAGACAATTAAGATATTTTAAAATTTAAATTGTAACAATTATTAACTATTCAAGATGTAATCCGTCGTACATAAACAGTGATCTATGTGCAATCTATACCTATGTAAATGTGCGAATTATTTTCTATAAACAACAAATCTGCGGATTAAATATATTGTAATATTTTATCTTGACAACCGTCAACTATAAACATGTAGGGTACAATGCTCATGAGTTGATTTCGTTAATCATCATTGTACTTATGTCGAACTACACATGAATTACGGTCGAAATATTGGCGAAATTTATCCAAAATTTGTTTTGGTTTTACAATATCCGAATAACCGATCGTTCGAAATAAAACTGCAAAGTGCATCAGTTATTTCAATTAATCGACAAAATATATTATGTTAGCGAGAAAAGTACTTCAAAAATTGCTCCCTTTTGAAATATTTATTATTGACTAAAAACGAAAAGAAAAATGCCATGCATTCTGCAGACAGCGTTGGTATTATGACAATAATTTATATTATATTTTGCACAAACATATATGGAATACTATAAAGGTGGGTTTTTTGGAGAACCGTGCGGTAGTTTTTCGATTAAAAATAAAAAAATTACGTATCGTACGGTACAATGAAGCGGGAAACATCCATCGCCGCCGCCGTTGACAATCATTCGTTTGTCGCCTGAGATGACAGCGCGAACGAAGACGATGACGAAGTAGAGTAATAGTCATTTGAAAAATGAAATATTTCTGATGAAATGAAAATTTGAATAAGAGTTTTTATATTTATTTTCTCGCTTTCCACTCCTTCGGTGGCGGTGGTGTGATGATGGATTTCCATTTGCACGTACATCTCATTCGACCCTTTTATGAGGTTTTCTTTTTTAATATTATTATGATTATTGTGGTCGTCATCGTCGGTATACACGCGCCGAGTGCGACGACGTCTGTGTGAAGCCCATTAAAAAAAAATAAGAGCATCATTCGGCGGAATTCACAGACGAAGACGACGCGTATAATAATAATATAATATATCACGTTATAATATTATATCTTTATATATAATATATATATATCTGTAGGCCCGCGGGAGGCCTTTGCTTCGGTGACAAGCGAGGTTCACAATTTCGGAAGAGAGACCTCTTCAATAGTAAATATATTATTATTATTATTATTACGAAATAAATACGCTCGTCTGTCACTCACCGGCTGATAAATTATTATTATCAACGCGTATTATATTATTATATAACGCATAAGATTATAATCATTATTATTGTCGTCGTCAGCGCCGTCGTATACATACCTAATAATAATATAATGCATACATATTATTATATTTATATTATATTATAATGTGATGTATAGCGCCACCGTTACTAACCGCGATCACGCGAATATTTACAGAGTGATTCACAGACTATGTCTTTAATAATGCTGTAAATCCAAACTAAAAATCTGATTTCTGATTATATACTTTTTACCATATTTTTAACTCTTGAGATTTTTTTATTCCTTTTAAGGATTGTCTTTTGGCGATACAGGCTTCTGTTTTTCAAATGAAAACTACCTACCCTTTTTTACTTAAATTATTCAACGGATGATTAATAAGATAATTGTTATGCAAGTACCTACAGGCTATTTAGTATTTACTATAGGTTTTTTATAAACACTTATTAGAAAAATATACAATCTGTAACAATAGTAACAATAAGCATATGAGTGTATAAGAAAAAAAAGAATACAACACTCGAACGCGATAGTATAAGTACATCTAAATTTAAATTTGAATAAGTAGCTTCCGATGTACTAAGCTTTAGCATTATAGCTATATAGTAATTATTCTCGGTATAAAATGTTTAGAAACTATACTCCTATGAATTTTGATTTAGAAACATTGACATTAAAAAAAAAATCTACTGAATACTTTAAATAATTTAAAATACAAAAAGGTGGTACTCATTTAAAAAACAGAAGTTTGTATCATCATAGGACACTCTTTAAAGAATTAAATAATGGTACATGAAGTCTCAAGTATTCAAAAATATGGTCTTAAAGTATATTTTAGAATTCCAAAAAACAAATTTTGAATAACTGAATTATCGATGATTTGAAGAAAAAATTGGGGATGAGCGCATTTTTAGTAAATCACTGTGTATTATACTATTCTTTAATATTATTATTAAAGATAGGATATGCATAAAAATCATACATCACATACATACACACCCGCACTAGCTCTTTAATAATAATATTTTTATAGTACCCAGGTACTATACGTCTTTATTCAACGCACTTACCTACTCTTTTTTCCTCGTGCGAAATACACACATAGTTTAAACAGACACATGCAACACAATAGAATAATACTCATAAATGACACAATGTACGATACATATCGATAGTGAATGATATATCCCGCGAGATTACCTAGCTTACCTATTGTGGCCTTTAAACGTCTCAAATAATATTAATTGTAATCAAATAATAATATAATAATTGTAATACAAATTATTTATCAATGTGGTTATTATCGATTCCGCGCATGCACTGTTTTTATATGTTTTCATTTCAAGCGCACGCCGTGTTATACATTGTTGTAATATACCATTATATGTGTGATGCTGTGTGTCGTGTGGCTTGTCGTACGCTATTATACACCGAACTCGTTATTGTCAACTAATAACTATTATATTGCCAAGCTGATCAGCTCGACTATATCGTTAACATTTCTATTTTGGTATAATTATCTCGTCACTCGATACTTATTGAGACTTTGGGAGGGATATTATATAGCGTAGACGAGTTGGTAATTACAAATTATGAAGTACTTCTTCTTCATATAATTTTCATCGTACTTTATACTTGAAAATTGAAAGTTTTAATAAAATTATGAACAATGTTATGTTAGTGTCTGAATAATTGTATTTAAAAAAAGAATAATTCTGCATGAAACTATATTGTATATACTACCTATATATTATGTTAATTATTAAAATTAATAGAAGAGGTGGAAATCATATTTAAAAAACAACCAGCTATAGGTCACTCACCTCGATGCAGGATAGTTGTGTACTAGTAAGTTAGTAGGTATACCTAATATTTCGTTAAATTCGAACGCTATAATTTATTAATGTTGCATTTTTATGTTTTGAAAACGATTTTTATTTCTAATCTATATAATATTATTATTAGTGAGATTTGAGAAAAAAAATAACGTTTACACTATTTCCACGTTTGTATATATGTAACTATACTAGGTACTTGGATTTTGTCAAATACTATATATGTACAAAACATTATTTTTTAATTTTTTGAAATCGTTTAAATATAAATAATATAAGAGTATGTACATATACACAGGAGATTTCATTACTTGTTTGAGGTTTTAAACTATTGAAAAATAAAAAATACCCCCTATAGACTATAGACTATAGAGGGTATATAATATACGATTTATAGAAACCCGTAGAATAGAACAACTTTATAATACGAGTACATTGTATAAGGGCGATTATCTGCACGGCTATATTTTTGTGCTCACATCCCAACAAAATAAGTCATTCCAGAAAAAAATTTAAAAAAAAAAATCACAATCGGACTACTAAGAAACAGATCAGAAATCAATGTATGGTTGCCGTTTCGGAGATTACTTCAAAACAACGTATACACTAAGATGACATTGTTATAAGTGAGAGAGTACTCGTATACAGAATTCCAACTGTCTATAAATTCAATAAATACAAAAAAAGACTTATTTTGCGGATGAATTTATGTTATTTATGTACCTTCTATGTATAAAAAAAAACCGTTCGTAAAAGGCCCGTTATTCTCTCCTTCAGATTATTATTATTATTATTATTAATACACCGTTTGTTCATTATAGTCCCGCAGAGTTCCGAAGATTTGTCCCGACAACTCCGACAAAAAATTATCGGCGTATGTGATTACGATTTAGACAATGTCCTACAATACCAGCGGTAGGTAAAAGTACCGACTATATGCCGACCGGATACGCTCTATACGTGCGCGAAGATAATGGCTAAGTGTTGGAGTAGAAACGGAATGCGATTCTTAACAACCAGCAACAACGTCTACACAATAGGACATTGACAATATACGTTTAAATAGATATACACGAAGGATCTCGATGAGTGTGTTATTTTTTTGTATTATTTTACTGTAGGTATTTGTACGTTCGGTCAAAGGCGATATGCCGACTAAATTGTACTTATTTCTTACCGACCAGGATTTTCCCCGAAACGTTGTACGACCACATTGACTGGTATTATATCGGATTATATATATTATATATACCTATACTGTTATATAAATGGTTTTGTACTTTTGTCGATAGATTTTCCTCGCCACCGGCAGTTCCCTAGTATAATCCTGGATCTTTTTATTTATTTTTTTATTGGACGCAACAGTAGTAACAATATTGTTATTAGAACGTGCTGTTTTCAATTACTAACAACATTTACATTTTATTTTGTTTTGTTACATTTTGATTCTATGTATGTCCTTTATCTACAATTATTATAATAATATATTCAAGCCGGTTAAACAGTAGAAAATAAAATTATACAATTATTATGATTAATATATAAAAAAAACTGTTGTTCGTTTTCCCAATTACTTAATGCATACTGCTGAAAACGCTGTCACAATAAAATATTTACAAAATATGTGTAGTCGAATATTTTACAGTAAATGTGCATAAATTTAATTTTAGTTACGTGATTATTAAGACGAACTCGAAATCTCTCGAATGCAAAATGCTGGAATATATATATGGATTATAAGGGATTTAAGCAATTGATAAATGGATGAAATAAATTTATGTAGTCGTTGTAAAAATACATTTTTATTATAAAAATAAAAATAGTGATACTGAATTCCACGATTAAAAAAATGTTTATGTTAATAGACGATAGTTATAAATTTATAATTATTTAAACATACATTCAAATTTTATTAAATAGTTACCTATAAGTTATAGTGTTTGACTGTATATAGTACAACACTACAAACTAATTTATAAATATCGAAAATAATTACGCCTTGGTTACTCCTAAGTCCAAGTTAATAATACCTATAATTAATTGCTAATTGGTACATTAAAGTTAAACGTACTTCATAAATAATTAATACATATTTTATCGATGTCACTTTTTATTCAAATTAATGAAAACAATATAACGTGAACTGAGAGTCTGAGAATATAATCATTAAATGGTTACTAAGTTTATATTATAAATATAAATTATTAGACCTACAAAGTATGTAACTACAACTATATGATAATGTTAGGTACTCTGTTGCCTTTATCGTTAAAAGTGTAAGTACGTTATAACTTCATTGGTAACATAGAAAAGGGTATATATATAGTTTTATATTTATTAAAGTTTCCCTGGCAGTTAGTCATCTAAACTTATTGTGAATAGAAATTACATATTTTTAACGTTTGGAAAATAGATGACAATTTAATAGTATCATAAGTCAGTAAGGATAATAATTTTACAGTGTTTAAAATGTACTATGTTTTAACTTTAATATTAGAACCAATATATTTAGGTTTTAATATTTAAAATTATTAAGATAATACAATTATAGTATAGAAGGTCGTATGTGCAACCACACTTGAGTTGGCTTACATTATAAGGTGGGTCACTTAGTTTGTAGTATTTCGCACTGCTAACAGAATTTATGTGATTGAAAAAGTTGATCGCTAATTTTTTTATGTACGTAGGTTTTTTCCTTTATGAAGCGCGCAGCATTATTTACAAACCATGTAGCATTAAATATTGTCCTCTGAACTTTGGATTGAAATACTTGTATTTCAAAAGGGTAAATAAAACTATTATATAAATAATTACTTTTCAAGTTTATTTATTATGCGAAATGATTTTTTAAATAATATTCTATGTATTCAGTTAATAAATAATTTGAATTGAATAGGATATTTAAAAATTAAAATGAATTACATATTATTATTATATCGATTGTGTAAGGTATAAGGGTTCAAGCCACAAAACACTAAAAAAGTTATTTTTAACAACTTTACTATATTAGACTATATAATATGACCACATAATTATTATATGAACGATTTTATTCTATTTAGCATTTAAGCAATCAATATAAGAAATAATTTAAAAAATATAGACGCCATGTAACCGCATTATTCATACGTATAAAATTGACTATAAATAGTATTATCAAGTTATACGTTTTGACTTTTAAATTTTAAGAAAAATTATTATTCGCATTTGATTTCTATATGTAAAATAAATGTATTTAACGTATACATTGTACAATATATTCCCACAGCTTTTCAACGGCACAATTATATAGTAATAATAGTATAGTATATATTATATATATAATATATATTATTATATTATATTATATTATATTATATTATTATATTATTATTATTATTATTATTTATTTTTTATATAGTATTTTATTATTATATGTATTTATACGGTTTATAAATAGTTTAATAATACATGAAAATTTTTTTCTAACGATGGTTTTTCAACATATTATGTGCTATAATAATGTATTATAAAAAGTTTCTAATTTTTATGCATTTGTACTTATCGTTTAAAAACAATAATTTTGACAATGTAATATACCTAAGCGTTTTATGATACTATAGTAGTAATATATATAATAAGAAGAGATCATTTTTTTTTTTTTATTAAGAAAAATCAATTTTCGTGGGCAACTTCTAATACAACCTTAATTGCAAATTAATAAATTATTTTAAATTGATCACTTTTCCCTATTTTCGTGCATAAATAGGTAGCATAATAATAAAGCATCATGTATACGAAATGGTATAAAAGTTTAAAAATCTCGTTTTATTCGCGTATCACGGTTAAAATATATGTGTAAAAATGAATCACGTGGTTGGAAATCGGCCGTTTAGATTTCCGTGATCATGGGGGGTTCGAAGTCGCCTTGCAAGAAATTCGTGCGGCCGGATCGTTCGGCCAGTCCCCGGAACTCAGTGGCCGTCTTATCGGCCGGCGTGGCGTCGGGCTTGACATTTGCGTTGGGCACCAGTTCCCTGTAATCGTGCCGCAGGACCTCGATGTTCTCCCGGGCCTGGCTGAAGTCGTCCTTCTCCATGCCCTCGCTCTCGTACCAGTGGATGAACGCCCGTTTGCGGAACATCAGGTCGAACTTCTGGCACAGGCGCGTCCACGCGCTCGCTATGGCCGTCGTGTTGGACATCATGCACACGGCCCGGCCGCCGCCCACCAGCTCGTCGTCGGGCGACACGGCGGGCACGGGCGGCCGGCAGTTGATGCCCACCTTGAACCCGGTCGGACACCACTCGACGAACTCCAGGCGTTTGGTGTCGCGGATGTTCCGTATGGCGTGGTTTATGTCCTTTGCCACCACGTCGCCGCGGTACAGCATGCAGCACGCGATGTACTTGCCGGCGGCGCACTCGGAGTCGCTCAGCTTGAACAGCTGGTTGCCGGGCTCGAAGCACGCGGCCGTCAGGTCCAGGATCGGCGGCCGCTGGTGCGCGGACCGCTGGGCGGACGCGAACGGCGCGTACGCCAGCAGCGGGAAATGGACGCGCGGGAACGGCACCAGGTTGGTCTGGAACTCGTTGATGTCCACATTGAGCGTGCCCGGGAACCGCAGCGACGCGGTGATGGACGACACCACCTGGCTGATGATCCGGTTCAGGTTGTGGTACATGGGCCGTTCCACGTCCAGCTTGCCGGCGCTGATGTCGTAGATCGCCTCGTTGTCCACCATGAACGCGCAGTCGGTCGTGTCCAGCGTCTTGTGCGACACGAGCAGCGCGTTGTACGGCTCCACCACGGCCGTGGACACCTTGGGCGCGGGGTACACGAGCACTTCCAGGTTGCTCTTCTTCGCGTAGTCCTGGCGCAGGCTCTCCGACACCAGGCTGGTCATGCCCGACCCCGTGCCGCCGCCCATCGAGTGGAACACGATGAACCCCTGCACGCCCTCGCTGGACTCGGCGAACAGCCGGATGCCCTCCAGCACCTGGTCCAGGTACTCCCGGCCCTCCGTGTGGTAGCCGCGCGCGAAGTTGTTGGCCGCGTCCTCCTTGCCGGATATCAGCTGGTCCGGGTGGTACAGCCCGCGGTCCGGCCCCGACCGGATCTGATCGACCACCGTCGGCTCCAGGTCGACCATGACCGTCCGCGGTATGTACTTGCCGGCCACCGTTTCCTTGTAGAACGTCGAGTGTTCCGCCGGGCACGCTTCGTTGGCCACCGGCGTGGTCAGACACCCGTCCCGGCCGATGCCGTGCTCCATCCCGTACAGGTTCCACACCGCGTTGCCCATCTGCACGCCGGCCTGTCCAATGTGCACGGTGATCACTTGACGTTTTTGGCTTTCCATGTCTTCGTTGTCGTCGTTATTATTTGTATTATTATTGCACGGGTGCCGTTCGGGTGTATCTGTAGGCGTCCGTTGTCCGCTGTATGATTGTCGATAATATTATAGAGGTCGATGTGTCGTGTCTTGTGGGCGCGGTTCGCGTGTCGTTCGTGTGTTCTCGAATTTGGGGTGTCGACTAATAAAATATATTCGTATAGAATTTACAGGTGCGACGGTTATTCGGTTAAAATTTTGATTTAAAATTTTGATCGCTCGAGATTTGTTATAGCGAGCGCGTTTCTTTTCAGACTAATACGATTTCGATCGGCGGTCAATATTGACGTATACCTAGAGACGCGGTTGTTTTCAGCCAGCTATATAATAATACATAATATTATATCATACCTATAGGATCCGGAATTCAATGCCATGTGCATTATTTTTTATGTGCTCAGGAACTTATTGTCAAATTATTAAACATAATGATTCGTTTCGTGTACTATACGTAATAGATAGGAACTTAAAGAAAGGTGAAAGTTCTATCCTGCGTTTTTCGATTTTTTAAATTTTTAGTTCGTTTTATTAATTTTTAACACATATTTTATTAAAACATTGTACAAGCTTTTAGTTTATAATAACAAATAAATTTAAAATAATATTTAAAGAAATACTGTTTTCAAAATATATTTTGCTTTAATAGTTTTTAAGTATTTTTCAACAAGAACAGATTTTGATATCTATCATTAAATTTAATAACATATAGGCAATGACTTCAAATCGCAATAATTATATAGGACTAAACTATCATTATAGACTATAGTTGAAACGTACCGGGCCGATTATCAAAAGGCTGACATTATTCAACCAAATTCTATGTAACATAATAGGTATAGGAGATATAGGATTGATTCTATTTACATTAGACCGATAAATATAGAAAATATTAGTTTATTAATTACATTTAAAATTTTCAGATTAATTTTATGTTCTCTAATATCTTTACAATTGTTTGTAGAATTTTACTTTTTAGAGTTATGATAAATATTAAAAATATAAAAATTAATTTCGAACAATTGTCTATCATTAAAACTTTTTAGAGATTTTGTGAAACGGGTTAAAGTTGAATAATATTTGTCTGGTATTTTTTTTTTTTTTTATGCAGTTTTTAGTGATGGAAATGGAACCGATTTTAACAGTAACTTTCAATTAGTAATTTCATTCACGTATACGAATCCTTATACAAAATTCACTTTAAAAATTAAATAACATACTATCATTGTTTTTATATTTGTCAATAATTTGTTTTATTTTTAATTTTAGCAATATAACATATTATATTTAAAAATAATTTATAAGTTATCACATGAGTTCAAATGTGGTTATGAATTTATGATTCATAACATGATTTCTTTCATATTGAAATATTTTATTGCTAACATTTTTCATTTTTGGATGTTGAAACTTGAAAGTTGAAAACTACAACATTTATTTTTTTTTTCAATCATTACAATTATTGTAATAGAAACAAGATAAAAACAAGAATAATATTTGTTTTAATAGTTAAAATTTATGATACATATTGGAGAATATTTACAATTATTTATGTATATTGCAGGTGCATGTATATATAGACCCATTTTCTTTGCATATTTTCATCATATTTACTACATTTTTAGTGCATATAATTCCGGTACCATAATTAAAGAGTTTAAGACGAATATTCATTTTATACCTGAATAATGAATTCTTTGTTGTTTGTAATGGGATTGTCAAACTGTACTCATTGCTAAAATGTTCAAATTATACACTCAGATTACAACAAGAAGTGTAAAAATCACTCGATCCGAATAATTTCATAATATCTAAAATCATATCATTAAGTATGTTATTATTTTGATTTTATAACTTTGTATAATAATTAAATTGTAGCTATTTATTAATTTTATAATATATATATATATATATTAAATTATTAAAATATATTTGTGTCAGCCTAACAGTTGTGTCGGTTAATAAATTGTCAACTTTATGAATTTGGAATAAAAGTTTTGTTTTTTTTTTCAATTTGGCTCATTGTTCATCAATGAATCATCATCCATTAGAGCATAATATGCAAAAGTTCTATTGATGCATTTACGTAATTAAGAACGTAAAATTTTGTTCTAAACAAAACTTATAAAGAGTTAAGAGCAAGTTGTAGTTAAATAATCTATTTGTTAATATTTAAATTGTAATAATTAAGTAATTATAATAATTTGTAATTTTTTATAATCAGGTCTAAATTTCTAAATCCTTTGTAAAATCTTATAAATTAGTATAACAATTTAAAATGAATATATTCTAAACAAAATTTAAACCATATATATCATGTATACCTGATTGAAAAAAAAAAATGTTTTTACCATATTATAACCTCAACGCAATGACAAGTTCATAAGGAAATGCGCGTAAGTTTAAATTTTAAGTGGGTTTGGCTTTTTCCAATTATATATTCTTTTCAAAATCGTTCTCATCATACGATATATTAATATGTCACTTCCATGTGTGCTTTAAAAGGGTTGATATCCAAATCAGTGAACGGTGGTGGCTAAGCGGTTAATCTCTCCGAACTATACGATTGTATTTGTGTCAGTTAACATCACTACCCACGCAAATTGACAATCAAAATGTATAATAAAATATTTTAATTGTCATTTTCTCTTTTTTTTAACAAGAAAAACATCATAGAAGCATGCCTTCTTTTACCAATCATTAATTATTATAAATGTTAGTGGGTATGTTATAATATTATATAGTACTAATAATTAATAAGTATATAAGAACTGGGTAATTTTAAATTTTAGTATTTATAATCAATACTATTTTCTATTATCCACAGTAAAATTAAAATGCATCTCATTCTGCAATAGGTAATTCGTATCAATTCCAATGAGTAGGAAGTTCAAACTCACGTAAAAACGCACCGAAAAGTGGTCAAAAACATAAATATAAATAGGTATCTCATTTTTAAAATATCTTCCTGTCGTGTAAACATTGTATATGATAAGTAAAATGTATTTTCGTTTAAAAAAAAATAATACAATGTTGAATATACCCTATAATATTCGTGGTATAGTTGCTGCGAGAAATTCTATATAGCGTATTGAAAGTTCAATACCTAGCTTTAACGTCACCATTGATGATGGTCAATATTTAACGATTTCTAACAGCCGTCACTTTTATAAGTGTAACTGTTAACGTCCCAAAGTGAAATCGTCCATTTATCCACTTAAATGCCGACAAAAGTGCTCCGTGTTCTTGAATATACCAGAATAATCGACTTTAGGTTCTATATCAATAATACTTCTTTTGTACTGTTTTTACACAGCTAGTTAGATAACATGCTCAAGTCATCTTAAAATAGATACAATCTTAATCTTAACACCCTAAACTTGCTGCTTTGATAAACAAAACTTACCACATTCTATTATGATGATATCGCCTTACAATTTTAAAATGTTGGTACTTGTGCTATATAAATTATGTTCTATTTACAGATTTAAGATTTTTAGATATCACATTTTAAACTAGTGAGTTTTCTTTTATATTTTAAAATCTATTTTAGTGATACGATTGGACTGTTTGCATTATAATCCACGTTCTAATATTTTTTAAATCTGCAGCAAAATATGCTATAAGCTAAATATTATGGCAAAAAATATGTTCTTTATACGTAATGACGTCGCTGTGAATATGTAAGATGTAACAAATCTCTCCTCGTTATTCTTTCCTCTGTTCAACTATAAATTATTATCTTGTATATATATATATGCGAGTAAATTCTATGTATATTATCTATATCTATGGTGCATACTGCATGTAGCATATTATGTATATTTTATACGTACACATTCATAATATTATTCGTTTAATATACACGAAGAAACAAGAAAATATAATAATCTACACAAAAGTATTATTATTTAAAATGCCACCATGGTCTGTATATGTACTTCCTAATAAGCTATAATAAACAAAGGCATTATAAACCTGCATGTGCTAGATAAAACGCTAAAAGTTTTACGTTATACACTAAATCTTTCATGTAGAAAAGAGTCTATTATTTGTACATAGGACACAGACGTGCACTAAAATACGTGTCTATATCCGAAAAATAAATCGGATAAAGATTTGAGTATTATTCTAAAAATTTACTTACCTTCTTTTTCGGGAAAAGTTTTATTTTTATTTAATAGTAAATAGCAATGCGAATACTACGATTTATCAATCGTCAATGTTGAGGCTCAACGATATTTGTCAATATCTAAAAACCTTAGTTAGTGTGTTAGAACTTTGATTTGATCTGTTATGAAATCCTTTCAAAGTTAGTCATGTTAACTATTTAAATAATATTCAATGATGGTTCCAGTAAGATAATTGTTTTATGAGTTCAAAATTAATTACTCTACTAAAAATCTTTTTAGGTAGTACCTATACATTACATTCACTCACTTCTAGACGCAACAAATTCAATGATTTTTTTATTTTATTTTTAAAATTTTGGTAGTATTATTTATCCCGGAATCTTAAAAGAAACAAGCTATAGTTGGTTTCAATCTCTACACCACATGCAAGACCTTTTATGAATCGTCCCACACAACACGATTTAATGAACCCAAAAGCCGCGTATGGTTTGGGGTTATAATAGTCTTTATAATTTCGACTTGAATTACATAACGAATCGAAACCTCGGCGTTTATGTTAATATTTAAGTTAATTTTTTTATTCATTATAATAAATGATCTGTTGTATTATGCTTAAAATATTTAATTATTTTACTATTTTTAATTTTATTTAATATTATTTATAAAGTTTTGTGTAAAACTCATAATATTATAAGTAAGGTTTTTAAACTTATAGTACCTAAAATAATCAAAACAAGTGCTTAAAATTGTATTAAAAAATTTCATTGTAAACATTTTGCACCCTCAAACTAAAAAAAAATAGAATTTCACCTCAAAATTAAAGTCATATTGGAGACAAATTATAGACTCGAATTCAGATACATGTAACTTTTAAAACAGTTCTAGTAGATAACTTATTATACATAACCTATTATACATTTATAAATATTAAATTAAAATTGAATATACAATACGACGAATAGCGTAACCGAAAATCGACATATATGTCATATGTGCATATGTTTTTTTTTTTATTATTGTTGTCAGAACGTTTAAATATCTGGATATGAAATTGCAGCTTGTAACTTGTAGCCATGGGTGACTCTCGACCGACGCAACGGATAGTAAAAATAAACAAAGATGAATGTTACTAAAGTTACCTACTATTAATTTTTTTTTAATTAAGGAAAAAATTTATAATTGTAGAAAAAAACAGTTTTTGTCAGTGATGATTGTCGTCTGCGTCATCACAAAGTAGAAATTAAAACATTAAAACTTTAAAATAGTACCTATTTAAAATAAGCTACCTACATGTTAAAAAAATCACTTAAAAATGACATATTTAAAATGTTAACAACATGATATAAATTGAAAATTCCCATAGCGCTCTGCTTTGTTTTGTATTATAATTCCACTTTTAATTCCGAACCTCGATGATAAGCAACAATGGAACACAGGGCCGTTCCGAGGGGGAGACTACTACCCAGATTTTTATGTTCAAAGTAGTCGGCAAAATCATAATATCCAACGAATCTAAAATAGTCGGATAAAAGTAGTTTAAATTTCGTAATAATTTAAAATTACAATCATTTTCAAATAATTTTACATTTATTTTTGTTATACGTAATCCGATCGTAAAAACTGAAAATAGTAATTTTTTGGAACTCGTATAGTCGTATCTGTTCACAATGACGGCGATATTATATTAATTTTTATATAATTTATCAAAAACACGTTTCTAACATTACGATTTTTATATTGTTGTATGAATTATTAAGATATTAAAAACAAAATATTAAAAATATGATTTTTACTCTACACATATTATGTCACGTATTTTACACGCAATAAACCAATAAGTCCTAACCAATAAATTTCCTAAGGTCCTATACATTAAAACAATGTTAGTCTGCAAATTGATAAATCTAGCCCCCCATGATTTGTTTTTCGGGACGGCCCTGATGGAACGTGTACATTCTGCCATGTTACTATTAAACAGAAGTCAACAAACATAATATTATACTAATTACTATCGTTATGAAAACAGTGATTTTTAGACTCATATTACTCATAATATAATATATTAGGCGATACGATTAAATCGACCCCGCGCGGTATCAACCCGTACGTGTCGTCGGTTTGACATAATAACGGACATGCGACATTTGGCCGAGCAGAATATAGCTGTTGTAATATAGCAGACAATGATTTTATCGTTTCAAACCCGCAGCCGAGCCACATACGATAATAATTAAATCCGACACGCCGCGGTGCAGCGTAAAATATCATAATAATCATAATAATAATGTTATGCAGTCGTGTACGACTCGATAATACTCTGCACCGACACCACTCTGCAGACGCCTACCGTATAACACGACAAACGATTGCGGTCTGGACGGCGGCGGTGGCGGTGGTAGGCAATAACAGGACGTGGGCGTGAGTGCGTGTGATGTGTGTGTGTGTGTGTGTGTGTACGGCGGACGGGGATGAAAGAGCTGCGGAAAACGCTTATGCGCGTGTTTCTGTCACCCCCGGGTCGGCGACGATGATTAGGCTGGCAAACACGTCAAATCCACACGCCGCACAATGGATATAAAACCAGCCGCCACCGGCTTAATCGCAATAGTAGTAGTAGTAGTAGTAGAAGTAGTACTGTAATAGTAGTAGTACTCTGTGGTGGTAGTAGTAGTAATAGTAGTAGTAGTAGTAGTAGTCGTCCTCGTCGTCGTCGTCGTCGTCGTCATCGTCGATGTCACTACCGCCAGGCAACGTCTCTTCGTGTGTGTGTGTGTTTGTGTGTGTGTATACAAAAAAAAATCTCTTCGCGACGACACACGCCACCCCCACGCCGCCGCCCGCGTCGCGATATTATTTTCTCGGGCGGTAAACACAAACCGTCTGCGGCGTTTAATATTATATATACTGCACGCGTCTATTATATTATATAATATTATATTATTATATTGTATACGCGGCCGAGGGTGTGGCGTGTCGTGCAGTGTGGGTGAGTGGATGAGTGAGTGTGCGCGTGTGTGTGCGCTCACGTTCGAGGAAAAACAGAAAAGCTCTCAGAAATCCTGCCACTGCGAGTCGGGAGGGCGAACGCCGGAGAGGGTGGAAAAGTAGAAGGAAAACGGTTTTTTTTTTTTATGTAAACCGCAAAACCCGTCTAATAACAATCATAAAAATAATAATAATAATAATATATATATACACGTTATGTACGCCCTTATTGTCGTCGCTATATAAATATAGACGCGTACAACACACACACACATATACATACAGGCGTCATAACTCAGAAGTGTACGCGTCTGATAGATTCTTTTCCTTTTCTCTTTTTTCCCCTTTCAAACACACCGTACGTCGCGCGCCGATGTTATGTACACATGTATATATACGCACGCGTGTTTTTAGGACGAAATTGACAAGCGGCGTTTTAATGACCTTTCAACAACGGTTATCCGTCGTCAGTTTTCGTTTACAATATGGCGGTGGGGGTGGAAAAGAATAAAGTATCAGCCCGAAGTTCACTCGATACGTATTATGTAAGGCATATAAATGCAATTTGTTAAAAAAAAAAACTTCTGATCATATACATACAGTATTATATACACTATACGTGTATACTATAGGTGGGTATACAACGCTGTCGGTTAGATTAGTATTAATATAATATTATCTTACTATATACAATACTCGTATAGTTCTTCAATTTCGATATTTGCGGCCATAAACAATCGTGTTAATATGTTTTATTTTTATAAATTAATAATTTTTAAGCTAATCATTGTGGTGTATTTTTGTTTTATACTTTATATATAATATAAAACTTTGCGAAAATAGTATCTATTCGTTTGAATTACTTCATAAAATTGTTTATTGTTTTAATGGTTTTATTTTACCAACTATAATATAATACTTAATAATATGTTCCAGACTTCAGTCATCAGTGTTCCACGTTTATTAATAAAAGTTCCATATATGACTACAGTAGTGCGATCGTAATAAAAAGTCAGCAATAAACTTCTTAACAATAAATTGAAAACGACATAAATATAAGTATATATATAGATGACATTAAAAGCTTTGAAACTCTAGTAAACAAAAATGTTTTAATTATTAGTTATAAATCCATTTTCTAAATATAATTATTTTAGATAAAGTTTTCTATAGTATTATACGCATAAAACAAATTTCTCATTATTATTCATAAATAATAGTATCGGTAATTTTTTTTTTTATTATTATTTATTGTCACTAGAAAAATTGCAATTTGTACAAAAACGCTATCAGGTAATAAATTGGTTTAATCCAAAATATATATATAAGAGATTGAGGATAAACCATCGCACTTCTGCTGGCAATTATTTTTTTTTTTATTATATAATATTAGTGTTCACGCTAAGGTAGGTATCCATGATCTTTTCAGAAGATAATGATGGTTTTTGAAATAGTTAGAATAGAAAGATTATTATTGATGAAAGAATTTGAACTTTGCATGATTATGCAATCATTGATTGACATTTTTATGTCGGGTTATAGTAGTTATTTGTTTTACTATACACTCGTAGGGATATTATTGAATATGGACTACGCGTGAAGATCATTGTATATTGCTTCGTTGCGGATATATTATATATAATATAGAGATGTATTAAGAAATACGACGCAAAATGTTTGCTTGGAGGTCGAAGCTTTTTAGTTTTGTTATAACGTTTGCGTGTGTATATAACATAGTGTCGTAGCTCGTAATGACTAGCCATAGTTTACATATAATCTTTAGAGGAAATTGTCGGTGGCAATGATTGAAATAGAAATAGTTTTCGACTCAGTGGACGGGTTGATTGTGTATTATAATCAATCGGATTCGGTCGCTGGAGAAGGCGCAGAAGAGGGTGACGGTCTCTAGCTCTCCCGTTGTCGTTGCAATAAGTGCAAAGTGCTTTTCATAGTTAAATGCAAAACAACCATCGGCGACCGGCGTGCGGGGAGGATTGAGGGTGATTCATTATCATTTGTATCATCGCCGTCGTCATCTCGATTGCCCACGAGAACGGGTTACGTCAAATAATAATTTAACTAACCGTCGCCACTGTCGTAAAAATCGAACATTGTATATGCACGCAAAATCGGGAAGGGGTGGAAGAGTCCCACGTTACAACAATAAGAGGGCGGTCAAGACGGATGCAAACGCGGTGCGGGGGTGGAACGATAAAGATCCGGATAAGCATATATTGTTGAATAACGCTTTTGCGGGGACGCCACTCGATAAATACAACGTTAAACGGTCGTTCCCAACGAATAGTCATCGTATTAGTCTGATTAAAATGCGACTATATTATAATACGTATTATATCGTATTATACGAACTGCACTTTTAAAGTCCTATTTATGACATTAATACACACGTAGGTATCCAATAAGTGCTTCGTTTGTTTTGGTGTCACCAGTTTTTGTCAAAAATGAATTTTCTGTTTTCTACCAAATTAAAAAAAACGTCATTCCTTTTCCCTAGATATAAATTATAGAATTTTAAAGTTTAGGAACCCTTAATAGAGATTTAATAATATTATATTTTTCAGTGACTATATAATATGTGTATAATGTATACTGTATACACACTGTTTATATACTGTATATAGAGTATAGTGATTTAGGTACATACGACGCAGTACCCACTATATAGTTAAACAATAATTGTACACCTGCTACATTTGTTTAAATTATTACGCACGACTTTTTTCAAGTTATTATGTAAGTAATATTATAATATTATACAATTTACAATAATATTATAAAGATTCATTTAAATTATTAAAAAATATGACCAAGACAAAACATTTGAAAAATACTAACAAAATTAGACTTTCAAAAAAGCATTTTATTTTTATGAAATGAATTTTTGTGTTAAAGTAATCACTAATTTAAATCTAATTATTCAAAAGTCATAAATTAAATAGTTAAATAAAAAAAAAAAATTCTAAATATATTAGGTACATATTATTATCGTGTAAAATTATTACTGTATTTACTTATTTACATGTAATATTTCTGCAGAATACAGTGTTATATTTGTATAGTTTTGATAACAATATAATATTATTAAATCATTTAAATCTTTACGTAAGAGTTTCCAAATTTTAAAATTTTATTATTTATAACTGGCGGAAAACAGAAAGTTAATCTATGGCTGACACTGGTGACACTCGTTTGTTTACGTCGTGATTTCTATATAACACAATACTCGTACACATGCACAAGTATTATAGTGATAGTCGATACATAGTATAACGTATACACTATACTTATATTTTACGATCGAATTGGTTGATATATTTTTAAGTAAATGGTTTAGACAGTCTACTGTAAACCATTGCACCCATAAATTAATCTGTATTACGGACAATCTCATATCAAGATATTTACTTGATATAGGTCCATAGGTATATACTATATATGCGTGTGCAATTCCACCACATATTATTTAATGTTAGTATTTTAGATCGGTGGTCTTTAACCTTTTTAGACTCCCGACTCACTTTTTTAGGTGACATACATTTTCGCGACCCACGTAAGCTTTGTGGAAAAACGAAAAAAAAGCTGAAATTGCATAATACTTTGTAGTAGTACTAACTTATAATGTGATTTAATATCTATTATATTATTATAATATTGTATTATAGAATATGGATTATATAAACTGTATTTTAATTTATTTCGTCTATTATATTTAATTTTTATTTTAAAAAGAAGACTTATCACGACCCAATTTTAAAGCTTACGCAACCCAAAAATGGGTCACGAGTCACGACCCGTCGGTTGAAGACCACTGTTTTAGATTTTACTTTATTATTTTATCGATTAAATTACGTTGTAAAAAATATTATCACTCGTGTAAGATCACTTGCATTATTTTAGGAGAGTATGGCAATAAAAGTTAATTTTCCCATTGATAACAGTATTTCCCATGATATCTCATTTGTGTGTGCTAAATCATAATTTGTAAATATATAGCCGATTTTAATTATTAATTATTATCTACACGAAAGATTAAAACATAATAATCAAAACAGCATAATCTCGGCAGTAGTCCTCTTGTTTTTTATATATCCAAATTTTACGAGCCATAGACTTTAGTTTATATCTTTAATTAGTATTTGTAATCATGTATCTATAGTCTATAGTGTATAATATAATCTGATCAAATATAAAAAAATAATTTAACCATATCCAAATTACCCAAAATATCCCTAATTAAATAATAATGGATCATTATTTTTTTTAACGTCATTTTGGTGCATTATGGTTAGTATCGAAAACCGGGCAAATATATGACGTGCGAAGCTTATAATAATATTATCCGCAGTATTATATTTTATAAATTTTATAATATTCATGCTGTTCGGTTTAATACTGCTCTCGGGGAGGTATACAATTTATAGTTAGGTATCAATCCGATTACTTGGAAAATCTCAAAACATTGTTTATAAACAATAAAATTATTATTAATTTCGTTGTACCTATATGTAATTGTAGAATGTAATATAGTAGTATAGGCGAGGGCAATGCGCGTAGTAGAAAATTCGCGGAGAAGCGCACGCACAGTTCCGAGTCATCAGATCCAAAAAGGGATCGCCCCTCGTCGTTTAATCCTTTACGGGTGCCAGAAACTGAATAAATTGAAATCACTTCGTTATACTTGCAGGTTCCCTGAAAAATTCCGATTCGGCGTTGGCTACAAACGTATACTATACACTACAGCACAGTTTATAGTTCATAATAATGCCGACACCACGCTTGACTGTGTTTCTTCGCGTTTCATTTCGAAGAAAAATAAAATGAAACTACAAACAATGTTTTATATCTCGTCGTGTCTCGTCTTATTGGTCTAGTCTCGAACGTAAGTTGCTTCAAACGAGATACACTGCGTTTGGGTGTGTAAGTGTATTATACGTATTTTAATATTATATCAACAGATTAAATATATTATCTTTTTTGATGTATTTTCAGAAACAGTGCCCTTTTGTTCTGTACATAATACCATAATGCTACTTATTCATCGGACGTAATCGTAAAATACTTTAGTCAACATTGTACAGACATTCGTATCACGTCATTTTGTTACATTGTACAATTTTACGAGTTAGGTACAACAAATGTTAATGTTCAATCAAATGCATAAACTTATACACTGTGTGCTATATTGTATACCTCTTTGCGCACTTAATGAAATATTAAACTTTCCTCTTCTAAGTTTACAGACGTGACAACGTAGAGTATTCAAAATTTAAAACTGCATTTAACGATAATTACTTATTACACATGACAATATGAACATTAAGAACAGTGTTTTATTCATTAATCTTTACACTTTGTCTTCAATCAACAATGTTTGAATAAAAATATAAATAAATAACAAAGCATCTTTTGAATACATATAGTAGAAACCAAAAGTTATAACCAATTAGCCGTTAAAACTGGGACAATCCTAAATGCATGGGATGCCTGATCCTTTGTGCTGGCTGACACTAATACTTTTTGAAATTTAAAATACGATCATCATTGTGTTTGTCCAATGATTCCTATTGAAAATGTTCACTGAATTGAACAATGATCGCCCGGAAAAAATATGTTTTTAGATTCCTTGACACAATTATCTTGTTAATTTCGTTCCTTTCTGTGTGCTGTATAGTTCCTACAGGGACCTTTTGTCTTCACGACACATATAACATTGGCTATATATATATACTAATAAAAGTAGGTATTTTTCTCCCCTCAGTGTGTAAACCTACCATTCTTCACCGTGAAGTGTGGTACAGTATACCTACCTATCTACCTGGCAACCTCTTTCATGTTTGAACCTTTTTTTTCCGGTTCCCATTATTCTCATTGTGTTACATGGAGAAATTGCAGCCCGTCGCCCGGATCCTGAATAGACTAAATTTATTTCACAACATGACTCTCCCATGCCGACCAGATGATTTATAATCGCATAAACTGTCCATTATCCGTGGCGACCAAATATAATGGTCGCAGGCCATCTTTATTTGGCGTCCCTCGATTCTCTCGTACGCCTTTTATATATTATATCAGTACATTACATTTCAAAAATGTATAACACCGTCTTTTTGTTTGAAGAAAATCTAAAGCAGTTGATAAACTATTTAAATATTTTACAAATGTATAGAAAATAATGTACAATTGTAGTGTTTGTCGAAATCTTGAAAACATATAATAGACGTATTTATAATAAGTAAAAAATACATAAAATTATAATATGTTGTATTCATCATATATTGTTAGGGGCGCCGAAAAATAAGTTTAAATTTGGAAGGACAAAGAATTTTTATTAGGTCGGTATTGCATCATCCTACTTTCCCTGTTGCACAACTCCAAGGTTGCAAGGTACCTATAGTGTCCTATACGTTTGTTAGACCTTGATATATGTCCTCGTACTTATTAACATAAATATTGGGATACGGAACCCTGCTTTCTTTATAAGCTTAATTAGACAATATACAGTATACACGTTGAAATATTGTATTGTTTGTGTATATTATAGATTAGTAAAATTATTTAAAATTGGTAATAATTTTTGAGTATACATTTATACGACTATATAATTATAATATTATTAATATTATTTTATTAGTTTTGTATTTTGACTGAAAATAATATAAGAAAATTAATTACAAAAACGTTAATAGATTTTAAAATTAAAAGTGTTCAACCATAAAATAATCACCATATAGCTGAGGTACCGTATATAGGTATTTACTACTTAAGTTTTGTATTTGGTTTGTACTTTGTTTTCAATTTTAGTTAAATAACACTTAAAAAAGTACATGATGTAAAACACACCTAAAATATATTTATATAATATTAGAATTATATTAAAAGCATTTTTTTCACAGTCAAATAAAAAGTATGATATTAAAAATAATATTTCAAAATAATTTTTGTTTTTTCTGATCACTGATACTGTAAAAAAATGTCTTTACGGCTTAAAGAATTTGGTCAAATGTGTGTTTTTTATTTTATACATCATGTTCTTTATTGGATTCTTTTAATTTTTATTCTCTATAGTTATATTTACGTGTCTGATTAGTAGTTTTTATTTTGGACACAATATTTTAAATGTACACTGATGCGTATATAGTAGAGACAATTAAAATCAATAATAAAAATAAATCAACTGGCTATATAATAGTGCATATCTATTATCTATATGATAAATTTAGTAACATTTTAATCTGAGTGAAGCAAGGAAATACGCATTGGTGTTTGTAACACCTTGTTACAATGATGTGTGTGTGTGTGTGTGTGTGTGTGTGTGTGTGTGTTTTTTTTTATGGAAAAGAACCCACCGAAAATAATCTACAAATTATAATACAATACATGTATTATAATGATAATTCACTATATATTTTATTCAACATATCCATTACGATGACTTATAGTGACGTATACACGAATCTTACTAATATTTCTATACTATAACATCACAGATTCACAGCAGAATAATTACCTACAAACAGACGACATGAGTTGAAAAAAACACTCATAAAACGGGACCACTAAGGGTTTCCGTCGTTTCCGACATCGTAAATAGAGCGTGCAGATTATATAGCTAATACGGGGTAGAATTGAGAGAGAAAAAAGTGGTGCATGCTGTGTAAAAGATATGTTTATCTTTTTCCTAAACAAACATGGAAATAGGCACCTTCCATTGAATTTGGCTTTATTGCTTTACTATATAGTATAAACTGTTTAATCCCAAAATTCTATTTATTTATTTTTTCTTTCAATCTCAAATATGAAAATATTCCGATCAATGTATACATATATAGTTTATTCTACCGCCGTCAATAAAATTCGAACAAATATTCCACCATAAAATGTGATAAAACTTCATGTAGTATTTTTATTCTTGTAGACTGAAATAAATATAATGTGCACTTTTATTGAATATATTATTTACGATTTATTTCATTTTCAAGGAAATTCTCTGGTTTTCGAGCAATTGCCATAAACAACGTTTCATGAGCGGATTATAGTAGTGTAGTACAATGCGTAAACAGTTTTTAGTATACAAACAACCCCTCAATAAATACATTATTATCCAAAATTCTAAAAATAAACATTAATAACGATTAAACTGGAAATAAAATGTTTTACAACTGTACAAAGGTATAAGGACTCGTTTTCCGCTTACGGACAGAGTTGAAAAATTCCTATAAATTTAACTGCTCAAGATTTTTGGTCTACATCAAAGAAAACCAACTTACAAAATAACAATTGGTTTTGGAAAACCTTCCTTCGTATTTGATAATGGTATATCAATAATTGATTCCAATTTATTTCACATTGGAAATCGTTTTCTTTTTCCATTTATTTGTTTGTTTTTTTTATGCATGTACAATGTACATTGTACATTTGTACATACATATTATATTTTATTATTACCATTATTGCAGCTCTCAATGTAAAGAACTTCAAAAGCACCTTTAAATTATTATTGATTTTCCAAAAAGCAAAAATATTTAACTTGTTGGCTGTTGCTTAATAAATATTAAATTATAATAAACTAATTGTAATTAAACCATTAATTATTTTATTTAAAAAAATAATTTTTAAATGTAATATCCTGAAATTGTATTAAATAAAAAATAAATGAGTGTATTCTATGATGTATACTTCAGCATAATTATATTTAATTAAAATCGAAGAAACAACTTATTAAAAATTAAAAATTATTAATATTAATTTTTTAAAACCAATTTTTATTTATATATCAGAAAAATAGAAACGCTAATACATGCTTCACTTTTATTTTATGAGGAAACTGTCTATTATACGTGTGTTAATAGTATAATATTAGGCACTAGGCTCGGAAGTTATTGCATTTGTATGTATTTTGGGGCTATTAGCTTGAAATTAATTTCATGACAATACGAAAAAATTAATAGCGCATATTATTTTTGGTGATTTTGTAATTTTAAGAGCATATTTTTCAATTTTACCATTTTTTAATTTTCAGAGCATATTTGATGATTAATTTATGTTAACAATACAATTTGAAAATTGACAATGAAAAAAAAAACTAATGAATATATTTTGATGGTTTTCACAAGGTATTATTGTCGCTACACTTGTATCGTGTCTTTTAAATCCCTGGTTGACGTACAATTTATCGTTTTTATTAATAAATATTTCGTACAAATTATAAAATATAAAAATATTTTTAATCGAGTATTTGTATTCGTGAAAACCGTGAGTTGAAAAAAAATTAGTGCATATTTTTAAAGCGCGTATTTTATACAATTACAAGCGCAGAATTAGTACTTTTACTGTCATTGCTATACAAGTTCCGATCATTGCTACGGTGTGTTGATTCTCAAATGACCACATAGATTTTAATTTTATGTCACTACTATACCGGAATCAGTAGGTGATGTGCGAACTACATTGACGTTCGATTAAAGACGCTACAGCATCCGTATAGAATCGTGATCAACACTATCTATTTTTTGGTATATAATTATTTTAATATAACGGCGGTGATTTCAAACATCGAGACATCGAGTAGGTTTTTAATGGTACTTGGATTTTAAAGCGATCACTGAACGTGTTAAATTGTCGATTTTAACCATTATATTATATTACCATACATTTTTCTATAATACCATTGTATCGTTTATCTTTTAAATAATATAATATATTATGCTCGTGTAGGCGTAGTTGGTTAGGCCATTAGGCCAATTCTCTCTCTATAATACCGAGACCGAATAATAAGAACGGAAAAACTCTTTTTCGAACCCTAATTATTCAGTACAATATTATGTCGAACGTGACAGCGGTACACGTGGGTGGTACGGTCGTGCTGCAGTGTCGTTTTGTATAGAAAGAAACTATACATAATAATATGATATAATTGGACACATCTGAACGAGTTGCTGTTTCGGATATTTTGTGAAAAAAAGATTATTTCTTCGGTATTCGAAATAATAAATAATACGATAAATTAACAGCGCACACACATACGCACTACTGTATAATACACATCGGTGCACATATGTTAGAATAATAATATATTATATTAAATAGAAAACGCGCCGATACGAATTCTGCGAACCGATTTTTGGCGATTTCTATAAACAGGCCACACGTGCAATGATAACGCGTCGTTGTGGAGTGCAGCGAAATATTCGTCGGCGGACCTAACGCGAAGATTAGTATATTATTAATATTAATTATTTTCGTCTTTTCGTCCAAAACGCGCGCATGTGGTGCGCTTTAATCACGTCGCCCCCGAGTAATATTATTATTATTCCGATAGCCTCGTCAAAACGTTTTTTTTTATTTTCGCGGAACAGTGTAGCGCGCGACACGCGCCCTTTCAGAGAAACGCATATTTAGCGATGTCTGCGAGCTTTTCGAAGCTCTCGGAAACGGCGGCTCAATACGGAATTACACCAAACCGAATTTCCGAGAAATCGGAAAGCGTACGCGTTATTTCGTACACGAGAATCATCACTATTACGCGAGACACATAATATTTATAAGACCCGCGAAGGCGATAAACTGTTTCCGAAACGATTTATAATCATTTACGATTGTACATGAAAATATTACGCCGGCGAAGTACTGCGCGCGGCCGGTTGCTAAAAGTCACACGCGCCCGAACGCAGCTCACCTGTCGAGCAAACGAATGTCTTATTTATATTTTTACGAGACTCGTGTGGCTGCGTGTAAACTGCGACAAAACCGATAAGATACATCGTACAAGCTGCGACAATTTAATTTATACATATAAATGCATCATATATACATATGTGTACATAATATGTAATTTAATTAGTATGTTATGTTGGAGACAAATTTGTAAGGAAAATTCAAATTTATTTTTAAGTTTTAACGCACAGTATACTAAATGTCGGCTCCTTCACAAGTATACAAAATTATCACAAATTAGGTTAGTACGTGCTGTGTCGTGTAATATTATTGTATTTAAAATGGAACTTACAAAAATGTTTAGCCAAAACGGCAGACAATTATTGGTGCTATAAAATTTTAAAATTTAAATTTAAATATAATTCCAAAACAAGCGGTTATTCGACATGAATTTGCCCATCAGAGAAAACATGCAGAGCCAAATTGGTCTAAAACAACGAAAATATTACTCCACAAGAAAAATTATTTTTAGTACATAATCTATAGCTATACCGTTACCAATATATTATATTTAATTAAATAATTAACGTATATGTGTTATCGTATCGGTTATGCACATAGTATCTATATATATATTATATATAAAACAAATTGTCGCAGTTTGTATAATGTTAATTTTTTTCGGCGAAGTTTGCATATCCGACTTTTAGAAAAGGTGTAATTTTGTCACAGTTGACCATCTCCCACTCGTGTATTGGTTTTTTTGTATCGTTTATCCTTTTTTTTATTCTCGGATAGATACACAGTATCGAGAATTGAATCTAAAGTACCTATCGATGATTTCTGCAGGTGTGACGATATAATATTATCAATATTGTCATATGTTTAATGTCGACGATGTGATTTAGACGAATATATAACGTGACCTATCCGATAAATCATTAATGTCCAACTACTGTAGTAGACGGTATCGTCAATGTCCATATATGTATACACACACACACACACACACACACACACACATATATATATAATATATATGTATAGTATTGACAGACTATAATATAACAATACAAGACGTGCAAGTAAAGTGCACAGCACACATATAGCTGTTCACGTCGGAAACCTTCGGATCGTGTGCGGTGCCGATTTCCGCACATAATGTACCTCAATTTTATAAGTGTGGTTTTTATTTTTTATATACATCTTATTGTACCTATTTATAACAAAAATACGGACACGGAGTGGTGTCTTATAAAAAAAAATAAATAATATAGGTAATAATATGCGTATTGTATTCGGTAAAAGCATTTTTGGTTTAAAACATATATTATTCCCGATTCTCCGACCAATAAATTTTATCGTCATTGTATAAAAATACAATTATTGGTAAACAACACCGCACTAAAAACCATATAGTAACGTTTTCGTAGAAATAAAAACCATAGACTTATCTTGTACATTAGGTCTATATAATATTTAAGATCAACGAGGATCGACGATAATAATATACACATCCTAACCTATAGCCTATAGGACCTATCGCTATATAGTATGTACATTATATTTATACATGTAACGTTGTTTAAAAAATGTACTTCCTATTAAAGTACATATTTTCATTTGTATAGTATACATTTATAACTATTAAATATAAGGTTCGTTCAAAAACAAAATCTTTTGATAAATCGTTTTTATGTTCGAATGTCCAATTTCGTTAAAGTTTGAACTTCAGCATTCAAAGAAAATATTTGTGACTTTATACAATTTTTTTTTTTAGGAATTGTTTATTGCGTTTTCAAGTCGTCTTAGGAGCAAAATTAGTCAAATTTCGAAAATTATTAATTATTATGCAGTTTTAAAATTCATAAATACTATTTTTTTATACCTGAGTTTTGAAAATTAAATACATGATTTTTCATAACTATATAGTTCATCATATTAGAACCATAAAATCTAAAAAATATCTATATTAAAACAATTATTTTTTATAAATGTTTTAAATTCAAATTTGGACAAAGTTATTTATTTAAACAATAACTATAACAACTATAAACAACTAACTAATAATAACTATAAACAATAACATCAATAGATGTTACAATTATCTTATTATAATTTAAAATATTATACATAGGAACTTAGAACTTTTACGTAGATTTTATTATTATGAATTTTGCTATACCTACGCAATACCATTTTTGATTTATTTCAAAATATTATCTTTTCATATTGTGAACCTAATTTTAAATTTTACTGTCTTACTTTAGTATCATGGCTAAATCGCGTTTTTTCGGTCATTTCTGAGGTTTATCCGTTTTTGACTTTTGCGATGTAACATATTAATTATTATAATATACATATATTGTATAGACTATAGATTAATAACGTACTATATATTATTCATTTAGAACCTTTGACAAATTCATGTTTATATTTTGAGGGGTGTGCGGGCAAAGCCGCCAAAGCCCTTCGCGGTAATAATATTAATACAAAGTTTAATATAAATTGTGTAGTACGAAAAATGTATATTTTAGTCTCTGTAGTGTATGTACAATAATAAACTAATACCATTAATTACAAAAATAAAATATAAAATTCTAAAATTTTACATTATTTTGTATATTACGTTTACTTACAAATGATATAAGTTTTAAGTTAATACGTATTTATAAGCTAACAAAACCATAGCATAGGTATAGAGACCAGGTTTTATCCGAAATAGAACCAGATACACATAGAGATCTACATTTTTATTTATTTTGGGAAATAGTATAATAGTTGTCGTGATGGGTCACTTGTCACACGACTTCGACAAATATTCCTTTGGCTGCAATATGATCAATGATCATATAGATATGACATATTATAGAGTATAGACTATAGTAAAATGTTTTATGAAAAATAAAAATACGTATAGGTAGTAGTACTATAGTATAGAAGGGTTTTCGCATATTTGCTACTATCACAGTATAACGGTGTTTTTTAACCAATTTCTAAAATAAAATAAAAATTGAAGTCAAATAAGATACATTTTCTAGGTTAATTTTTCGTATCTTTTTCTATTTTCTGCGTCAAACCAGGTATCCAGTACGGTCTGACATGAGTGGATTATCATTTATCCAATGATCAGCGGCATCCACTAAATCACAATAAACATAATTTATCCATTTCCACAATATTTTATAATTACACCATTTTGCGAATTACCAGTACCATAAAATGAGTAAGATACACCGAAACGTTAAAAAGTTCATTAAAAAAGTTAGAATACCTATACATTATTTAATTGTTTTTACTATTTAATTATAATTAGACATTTTCGAAGTCTCAAATGATAAATATAGGTACACACAATATATATATATTATAGACTATGAAATTTAAAAAAAAATAACATTTGACAATTATTTTTAAACAAATATATATATATCTAAAAAAAAATATTTAGATTAAAAAATAAACTATTCTAGTATACGATGTATACGATTATCAGACAAGAAAATAATAACATAAGGAAGCCATATACATATGTATTCTATTAATAATTAATAATTTTGTAATAACATATTTAGTTTGCCGTTAAAACGACGTATAGAAGAATAGTTTATTTGTGTGCACTACAGTGGTGGTTGGGATAATGGACGGGCGACGAACGTTTTTCACCGCCCTCGCGGTCTCGCGAATGTGATTTGGACGTGGTGAACTGCTAAAACGGTTATGGTATACCGATAAAATGCTGTCGGGCAGCGTTATAAAAGATTTTATACTGAAAATTAATTACCTATACACTCGACTTTATCACGAACGCGCTGTACTCGTCCTACTTTGTAAGCTGCAAAATACTATTATAGTCGGCGCTTATAGTGTGTATACATTTATTCATGGTAATAAACGTATACAGACACATACAGTATACCAGCTCTTATAGTAGTCAATTCTGGCAGAGTTAATAGTTGGTTCACTGTGGTGAAGGGAAGGAAAACATATATAGGTAAGAGTTGAAGCTCCGGTATATTGTATAGTTTTTTATAATATTAGGTATACGATTATATACACGGCACGGATATTCGTTTAGTATATCTATTAGTATTTTAACTGTTTTAAATTCCTTAAAAATTCCTATAATTTCATTTGTATTAAAAAAAAATGTTGTTGATAAAATATCTTAAATACAACAAATAATATCTAATCTATGGTGCTTATTAAAATACCATTTAAATTACTCGGTTAAATACAATTTAATAGATATGTGAGAATTATCTTTTTTTTTCCCATAACAATTTGTATTGATTAATTAATAGTTATAAATGTTAAAAAAATATAGGTATATTAATATTGTATATATTATTTTTTTATATTATTTCAATATTATTTTAACATTAATTTTATATATAATAAATATAAATTATAATGCATAAAATTATAGTATAATATTATAGTAAAGTATTTTTCGTATATGTATGTTATACAGGTACTCAGGTACACAACCTCTACTTTTTTGTAATATGTATTGTAGACATTAAACTTAAAACAGTACAATTTTGTGATTGAACAGCTTTCAAATAAACTTAAGCCTTTATTGTCGTCTTTGTAAAAAGTTGTTCAAAATTTGAAATGAATCATTTGTACAGGCTTCGTTGTTTAATTCCGTATGCATACATTAACGTAATAGGTAACGTACCCCATTGAGGATAAACACGTTGCAGGACAAGGAATGTTTTATTTCAACTTGTCTGTATAATGTTTTTTACGCTAAAGTACATTTTAACTTCGAGAACAATGATGCGATTTTAATTCAAATAAGTGTATTTGTTAGCATAAAGGCACCTCTATAGACATTCACAACGTTTTATTTGAGCCTTCAAAGGGAGTAAAATGCATTAAAAAAATAAAAAATAAATAAACCACAATAGGAATGTACACTTTAAGTATTACTGGTCCCATTTTAAAAGCATATTGTTAAATGTGTTGATCCCCTTTAGAAGGTCCGCTGAGGGTTTGACACATTTGTGCCGCCCACATCCACCCCATTTTTCGCCAATGGGAGATACTTTATTTCAAACAACAAGAATTTTAAATGATTCATAATAAAAACATTCTTTTGTCCTCTGCACACTTTGTTGAAATAAACGTAATTTTGCTTTACAATGCGCTCTATATAGGTACGCGCTTCTTGACAACGCGCTTATTGTAGGTGAACTCATCAAAGATTGAAAAATTTTAATATTGTTCAACTGCCGTTCAATAACTCATCATTTAAATCGCGTATATCTTATTTAATATTTTTGATAAACACTTTATTTAAATAGTCGAGTACTTTAATAGTTAAATGTACCTACACATTCTAATATGGCGTGACCTTTCCTCACACCAAGAATGATGGGCTTATACAGTTATACACTTATACCTATATATGTATATAAACAATTATAATTTACTGCAAACAAGTAAAAATAAATAAACAATATTTGTTAAACTAATACCTATAAAATATGTAGGTATTATACATTTATACCTATAACCTATATTATGATAATATTTACTCTGCATACTAAACGATGAAACGAGGGATCTATCTAAATAAATATCATATTGATATTTGATAGCGTACACACTATAAAATAATATATATATATATATTATTATATAGTACTAATAACTTATTTTTTCTGAGAGATAAAATTAATATTTCAGCTGCATATTATACAAATATTTAAATATAGGTAGTATTCTGCTATAAAAACTTGTATCATATATTATAAATATGACAATATTGTTCGCATATTCGATTTCACGAACTATATTGACGGCTTATTAAAAATTCTCAAGGTTAGATTTTACACGGCACAACACTTTATAATACTATATAATAGTAAAAAAAAAATCATACTTCGCTCAAGTGATAGGTCGTATTAAAATAAGCAAAACCTCACAATTATTATATATTATTATCATGTGGCTGAAAGAAGAATTTCGATACACATAATTTATACAAACAAACCAGGCAAAGCATATTCGATGATTACTCCAAGAGTATAAATGGAAATATATTACTCAAGTCGTTCGTATTATTGTCGTAAGTGAAAAACACATTTCACTTATTCAAACACCTATATCTCTATAGTGTCTATTGAAGTATTTTTAAGTATTGTTTTTCGTTTACCGCATAAAACAAAACGCCCCAAATATATCTCACATAAAACTGATGTTGATTTACAAATAATTGAACGTGCTGTATATTGTTATGTTCATAATATATTGTAGGTACATTACATGTACAATAGATACGCGCGCGGTGGAATGAATACATTATAAATAAAAATAAACAGACCGTCGACTTGAATAGCAAAACCCTCTGTTATAGTATGTTTACTTAAAATCGTTATGAATTTAACGAATTAAAAGTATTGTATATATGCCCGTGTCGTATTGTATATACTATACGGGATGACATTCAACAAAGATGCGTATTTTGCACGGCTGTATAATTGTATAATAGATTTAATATTTATGTGTTATGTATAAGGGGATTTACCTTAACTATATGCAAATCAAGCCTAACCGGTCCATAACCCTGTAAGTGGCTACCTTTGTCAACATATTATATCTTTTGATGAGACGTATGTGTAATACACATTATATTATACATTACAATAACAATATGTATGATAATGATGAAAACATAATAATAATTGTGCTTGCGCCCGTACGACGTTCGTACAAACACATCTCTCTATTATATCATTGTGTGCACGTGATGCAAATAACAACAAATGAACAAAACGCGATTGTCCCGCGACGCGTAGGTACACCGTGTAGCTGGTACATCACTGCAATATTATAATGAATTAATAACAATAATAATAACTATAAAATAAAACAGTATACGTTTTGTTACACTGTAGTTTGTAGTACATAAATAATTTACTATATGTATATACGCGTAATAACAAGTAATATAATAACGATGACACATTCAATCGGGTTGTATTGTATCAACGTAATGTACCTATAATACCTACCTACATGCGTGGTTATGTCGCGACGTGCACTACACCTTTTGCGGTGTTTAATATTATATAATATAATATGCATATTATTAGATAGGTATGCGTTCTCGTTCACGGAATATATTCTTTTTTTCGAACTTCGAATATGTTTTTCACGAAAGGGAATAACGATATCGTAATAAATATTATTTCTTGTCTCCGCCGGCTCTGGACGCCACTTGCGGCCATTAATTCAAATCAACCCTTGTAATGTGTATAGCTCTCTCGCTATTAGGACCGTGCTAAATTCATACCAAATGTTTTATATATCGGTCATCTTGTTAATGTGTATAAAAGCGATAAAGAAGACCCATTATACACCCAGCAGGCCTATAAGCAAAATCTACAAATCATGTTTCATATACATTATACGTTTGTATACGTTTGACAACCGTACACATTAAATTATATTTCAGTAAGAAATAGACGCAGTTTCCGGACGCACGACTGCGAAGTCCGAACGTGTTCGATATTATTATAAATTATAATGATTCGCATATCGCACATGCCGCACTGGCCATTTTCGTTTTTACCGTGTCACGCCGAACGAACGAAATGTATAACAATGCGGACAAAGACGATCGATTTATCATCGTTTCTCTGGTCTTAGGATCAATTTCAAATCTCTATACAGTATGCTACATTGGCCATTGTTTACTATATATTATGTTTTATATTATGTATACAGTAAGCGTAGTGTGCGCGCACAAGCAGCCCTGTGTGCCACATGTGACACATCGGGACTCGGGACGACGTCTTGCTGCTCCAATAACGCAGCCGCCAAACGAAAAATGTATATTATATATATACATTTTTTTTTTCACTAACTTCTATTGTACACAGCCACACTGCGGGAATACTATCGTATTATTTTAACTGTTTCACGTGAAACCCGTCTATATATATATATATATATATATATATATGTATATAATATACACACAGTAAAATAATAATACAGTGTCCGAGTGGTCCGACCTTTTCTGTACAATACAATAATATAATATATAGTAATATATCCGCCCTACATCGCACCATATCCATGTATATGTATACTACAACTACAGGTACACCCACCTACCCATTATATTATAAAATGCAAAAGAACGCATTCTAGACCATATCGCCAGCAATTTCGAATACATTAATAATATTGTCAAACATGTTATTATTATATTACATCCCTTTCTACAGACGCATTGTGTTCGCATTGTGTGTTTCTTTGTCGCGGCACACCCATTGTACCCTGTGCATGTTATTTTTGTTTCCCGTCGTTTAGTACTTTTCTTGGATTTCGCGCCTGACCGTAACACCATATACCGACGATGTATACCTGAAAATTGAAATACCTATAAAATAAACGTCAACGGTCCTACCTCCTTTTATTCATACTTATATTATTACCAGTGTGGTGTATAATACAAAATAAGCGATGACTTTCATGGTCGTCTGTTCTATATGCATATAATATACATATATATATATATATATATATGTATATACCTAGTAACATATAGTACATATAGTATATATACGATTTATACAATTATGTGTAGTTTATATTTTATAGCGTTTATATATACCATATTATATATATATTGAAATGGTATACAAACCATGGATTTAGGGCAGAGAATTTTCGCAGTGGTTATATAGATTGCATTATTTTAGTATACGTACATCACTTGTAAGATCATGCTGCACTATAGCTATATGTCTATCTGTCTTAATCATAATAATCATATGTTATACCACTATAATACGTATACGTAATACAAGCAATCAATTCGTGTACGTAATATATTAAACATAAAAGTTACACATAGAAAAATGTGTGTGAGCACATGCAGTCCGACAAAAGTTTTATCATCCGTCTCTTTTTTTTTGTTATGTAAAAAATTGTTCTCACCGCTCTCAACAACATTTCTATTCACATAGGTATAGTCCACAACAATTAATTATTATAATATACATATTATTAAGGTTTCATGTGATATCAGTTATTTACCCCCTTTCCTCTCAGTAGCATATACGAAATTACATTATTTGTTAATCCGTTTAGGTACCACCGTGTGTCTGCGCCTATATATTATGTATATAAGTAGTAGGTACATCGATGATCGATCTATGTATATATATATAGTCTAATTGTATTTTTCTATCTTTATATTTAATTTAATACACATTTTATTTCGAAATAAAATAAATTAAATCAGTTTACCTATAGCTAGGTCATGTAAACAAATCTTTATGATTTTTAAGATTTAAAAATTATCAACAACTTTCAATTTTCTTAGTTTAGATAATATCCAATCCGTTATAAACCTATTCGACAATTTATGGCCTTGTGGGCTAGGCCGTCGAAAAATGTGATTATTTTCATTGTTATTCGTTCTCGAATATTATAATATAGTATCATAATAGTAAAATTTATATCATATTTATGTCATATTTGCAATTTAGTTTTTACAATGAACGTAGACACGTAGTACCAAATTATCTAGTATCATTGATTTCAATAAAATACGTTACCTATTTAAATTAAATATCTATTTTCAGGTCATTTTTCGAAAATGTAATCATGTACCATTTCTTCGTTGACTCCAAAAACCACACACTTTTAATAAAATACAGGACAAAACCGCACAATTTAAAAAATTATCGTATCCAAAAACCGCACAGTTATGATTTCGACTCCAAAAAGGTCGATAAACAAAAACGCATATGTATATGTATAATTAATTATTTATTCTCATTTCTTATATCCACAATGTGCGGATGTATCATATACATATAACAACTGCGATGGTTGTTAAATAATCGTATAATATTTTGCTGTTTTTACTAGTATACCTATAATATTTAGTATAAGTTCTAGGTCTATGAATATTATTATGTCGTATCACTATAATAATAACTAAATGTATATAAAATGAAATTAACAAATAATACAGTATTTATACAGCGATAATGGTTTATCAAATTTTAATATTTTCATATATTAATATTATTAATAAGTGTAACAAAATATAGAAATATAAATCAAATAATCAATGAATATTCGATATGAATGTGCAAACAAAAAAATAAATTATACATGTATGTGTTTAAATGCATGATTAAACAAACTTTAAACATTCACAACAGGTCATGGTTCAAATATTTATTATTTTCCAAAATAAATAAATAATTATTATTCTATACGTGTTAGAGTAGCAATAACGTCAACCGTCACCCGTGACAGTATGTAATTAATGTATGATTTTTTTTGAAAGAAAAAATCCTTTCTTTTCAGTAAGGAGTTTGATTTCCAACTACGTATATTCTATAGTTCTTATAATGATATCTTTAACAAATAAGTTTGTAAGACGAGGGGAAAATATAAAAATATTCAGTTATATGGAATATATCAAGTTTTTTTAATTAATATTTTTGAACAAACAGAATAATAAAAACCGTTTAGAGATAATTCATTATTATTTATTATATTATATCTGAGTTTTAAATATCAAATGTTAAAATTTGAACTTTAAACAGCTAGTCGCTTAAATATAAAACTAAAATCTAGACTGTCTTTTTGATATTTTTCAATGATTTCTATGATAGATATAACATTAATTAACTTCTCACTAATGTTAAAGCTAACGAATAAAATGGATTACGGCTAAAATAATTTACTATTTGTACATTCAAGAATTTTACCATTTGTTTTTATTAGCACGCATCATTATTAATCCAAATGCCAAATAGTATTAAAAATGGGTATTTTTATTCTTATTTTTAGCATCTGACTATGGAATCGTATTAAAACAAATTAAAAAAAATATTATTAACATTTTAATATAGGTACAATGTACAAATAAATCAGTATAGCCATCATTGAGCTTTTTGAATTAGGTAATTTGTCAATAATAACTACCCACAAATAATGTATAAGCTTCAATAAAAATTGTATCATCAATTAATTTTATTAATTTTAATAAATCATTATCTAGAATAATTAGAAAGTAACAAGTATAATAGTATAATACAGGTAATATTGTATGTTACAAGTAATTTCATATGCGAACAAAATACATATTAAAATTAAACAAAAACATACAGGTAAAAAGTACAAAATTAATTTTTCCATTTCGGTAATATCATCATTTTTATTATTGTTAATTCGTTCATAACTTTTCCACGAACGAAAAACTAAAACACTATTGGAATCGAATAATTTCATCGCGGTAGAATTAATTGATGTAAACACTAATTGTATTAATAATTATACATAATATTATATTGTCGTCATTCAACTGGACAATTCGATTATACATTTACACCGTCGGTGCGCGGGTTTTATAACACTTATGTACTTATGCATTCGAAATTTCTAAAACGCTCCCTCCGATCAAACAATCGAACGCGATTACATTTTAATAATATTACTACACTCTCGTGTTGTAAACACACAGACGTTCACGGGCGTAATTAACGAGTCGATAAAAAGAATCGCCCAAGTGTAAACGCGCGCGTATCACTCGCGGTGTAAGTACCCATCGTCATAATAATAATAATAATAATAATATATTATAGCGGATTGTCGCACGCGAAGGGTGCGTTTGTCTCCCTTCCCCCCCATTATCGCAAGTCCTATTCGCCGCCGGATGTGTAATATTTCATACTCATATACGTAATATACGTCAAATTGTTATTATTTTAGACAGATATTGATATAAAACCATCTCTTTATGTAGATATACAATATACCTATATAATATTATATTATAATTATATATACGTCAATATTATATGTATATCCGGCTAGAAGAAACCTAGTTTAACTTGGTGGGCTAGACTATATATACATTCCGCAGGTAGATTAAATATTAAACTTAATAATTGTTCTATCCATTTTAACGGATTTACTGGGCTGATGCAAGTTCTAAAGCACTTTCGTAGTGGGTCATCTTTAATTGCCGGTGTTTCCAGTTTACATACACGTATACAATAACAATGAAATATACAACACAACATTTACACAATTTATAGGCAGGACGCTCGCCAATGCAGTGGAAAGTAACTGCCAACTGGCCTACTGCATCCTCACTGTGATAACCTGCAGACCGCCAGATGATTGTACTTCAAATCTTCAACCACATGTCCACATCACTGCTTTGGTGAGCGCTCAGGCTTGAGTTAGGTTAGTTTAAGATCCTAGCCTAAGTGTCGTAATATTGTATTTCAATTAGTGTTATTATTGTTTATAAACAAACGCGTTACGATTTGATTTGAAAAAATAAACTGATATGTAAGTTTAATGCAATAAGTTTTATATAATATTTTTTTATTTTTTTTTATTTTTACAAGGTATTTACAATCTATTCATAGAACAATAAGTAAATTTGATATGAGTAATAAAAACATGAAAAATATGACGGAAGAAGCCACCCAATGATGACACTACCTATTTTGTTTCAGATTAGTAAGGGGATTTTCTAGGGGTCATGCATTTAGCAGGTCACGACACCAGTTGCGTTTAAGACGCTTATATAATATGTTGTTTGAATTTGCGTAGGAAAACAAAATCGAGACACGAGTGCATTACACGTTACAAGTATTATATATTAGTATATAAATATAAGTGCATAAACACCTCTGCACACATAGGTAACCAGCTAAATTCGGCCGAGCCGGTCACCTTGCACCGTACATAAGTCCGTAAAGGTATAAAATGCTGTTCTGCACTGCAAGTTCATCATAATACAGTCCTGCAAAGTTAGCATAATATTATATAGGTACAAGCTCGTGTAAACATTTCTATGATAAATACGCGTATAAATGTATAATACTCGGTATATTTCCAAGTGATTGACTCATTACACAGCGTCCTCGAATGCACACCGTGATCATAATATTTTAAGACGCACGCGTGATGACATTATGAGATTACAGCGTACATTATATTTCTATATATCCTATGTACGTCATAATATATTATTGTAATACGGCGCGATTTTCCCACCCTATTTCCGTAGATATACCGTTTTGTATTGTATACGCTAACGCTATTATGCCTATTTATGTATTATATTACACACGGACACCGACTGTACACAGTATTCGTCCACGAACACACCTCGTATATATGTGTATATATATATATATGTGTGTGTGTGTGTGTATAGTTTTAATTCGCACACGGCTCATTGACGCCGGTGAAAATGATTTGTAATTGATCGTTATCGCCGCCGCCGCCGCCACTCGACACGCACAATACCCGCGCGCATTTGTAACATATGTTTTGACCCCTAAGCTTCTGCCCCTTGTGTTTTCCGCGGTGTTTACACGTGATTTTTTTTTTTTTTATTTTCAAATCCCATTCAATACGATTTTTTTATTTTTCATTTCGAGTGGATCACTGCGTGTTGTGTCGCAGGACTTATGTGTTTGCATGCGATGCGTATATGTGTGTGCATGTGTCTATGTGTACAGTGTCGCAACACTCTGCACGCACACGCACTCACATCGCCGTTCGTTTGCAACAATGGTTCGGTAACAACTATACGTAATAATATGTGCGCCGTATACGTATAATTAAGCAGATGTTTTATGTACATATTATAATATATTATTTGATGGCATCGCACTGTTCTCTGTTCACTGGCGCGCGCGCGCCCGCGTATATGTGTGTGTCTGCGTGTCATCTCTCTCTCGCTCCCTCTAAGTACGTTATTTAGTATTGTGCTCGAATCTCTGTGTATGTGTGTGTGTGTGTGTGTATGTGTTATTTCAACAATATCCTCGTGCACGTGTGAATGCGTAACGACAATATATAATGCATCGTCGAAATCGCACAGTGCCTCGAGAAACGCGACTCGTACCCATCATATTATATATATTGTCTAATGCGCGTTTAACTTTTGTCGTCCGTCGGAATCTCAAAATAATAATATATAAACCAACCGTCAGAGTGTATGACGCGGTAAACGCCGTTGCCGTTTCCTCATCGCCGCCGCCGTTATAATATATCATAATATTATAATATTATGTACTTATATAATATACATACATCCGCACGGCGTTTCCGACGAGTCGATATACTGTTGCATAACGACGCGCCATTCGATATTTCAGTAATCCGCAATAAGTCGGGTGGCTGAGAAATCGTACGATATATACAATAACATCATGGTACGCGTGTATCCCGGTATGGCGGTATTCGTAAATAGTTATTAGCAAGTAAGTGATATTCGTTGGCGAGCGTTTAAAATTAGGTTATAAAAACTACCTTAAAAAATGCAATTGATAACTCCAAATATCCAGTGGAAAGTGCTGTAGCAACTTTATGTGTGCATAGTAAACTAAAATATCAGTAAAAAGTGCACTATACTTTTAAGTTATAACTTTTATAACTTTATTAATAAAAATCATAATTTAAAAAAAAACTATAACAATATATCTATTAAATGTAAAACTTTTAAATTAATCATATATTAATATATTATAATTAATCAGAAATACTTTTTTATAATTGATGCTTACATAACATGTATAGTTTATAAAGAAAATCGAAAAATAATTCATAAAATGTATGCAAAAGTTTTAATTTACGAAAATTATTTAAAATATTGAAAAAGTAACAGAAAATAGAAAAATAACCCGATAAAGCCAAAAAAGAACTAAACAAAAAAAAAATGCAAAATAAAAGTTTCGATATTGAATTCATCAGTACTGATTTCAAACATTACGTTAAAGAAGCTGTATAATGTTAGCAGTAAGCTAAAAGTACCAAATGTTTTTTTCTATAAGTTCACAGTTCTATAGTAATGTTTATATTTTACCGAGTTTAGATATACTATTATAATATTATGTTAATTGTTCACAGCAGGTCAATGTTTCCTATTCATAATCCATGTATTGTAAAATAGCAGGCACCATCAGTCATGTATAGTCTTCAGTTGTGGGTTTGAACGGACACCGGGAAGTAATAAGAATCGCCGCAAACCATCACCAGTGACACAGAAATTCATATTTTATACCTATTTAAAAATTTAAAATCACTAGTAATTTTAAATTAATATATTTTTATAATTTTTATTATTCGCTATAAGTCGGTCAAGTTTGATTTGGTTGGTCGACGGGGGGTCGACTTGATCGCTATATACATATAGGGGATTTAAACATTTTAAACGAATCATTCCGTCCCGTCGCGCGTCTACTTTTTTTCTATTTATATAAAATAATAATAAACACCCTCGGCGTATTATATAGCTTTTGGTGTGCATTTCACTTTTCGATACATATACACCACCACCACGGTTACAACCGTGCACCACGCACACGCGGACATACGTATACCTACGTATTTTTTTTTATCTCGCCCCGCACACACACACACATCATATAATATCACGACTCGGGTTGTTTATACACACAAAGAGGAGAATAATATATAAATGACTGTATTATGATAAATATCCTTGTAATAACAATATGTGCGTACACGCGTATTGAAGAGTACCTACCTGCCGTGTCTGTAGTGTACACGACAAACACGCACGTATGTATGTTAGTGCCACTCGGTGAATGCGACAGAAAATAGGTAACGAACAACAAAAATTAATGATTCTTATAATACTATATTTTATTTATTTCTCTACTGTATGTCGATCGTATTTTTACACCGTGTAGTTTCTTGTGTAGAATCGACGCCGACACGACTATATACAAAAAAAACTGTATAGGTACCTACGTGTATATATAATATATATATATTATATTATTTACTCCGTCCTGTAATAATATAGCAATACGAATACGGTACTTACACATAAAATGTTAATATTGTATCATTAACATATTATTTTTTTGAGCGTTGACCGTGATTATGATTTATTATATCTCATAACAAATATAAGAACTATTAGAAAGGAATAGACGATAATATGAGAGAATTATCGCATTTATGATATTAATATTGAATGAATATAGCAGACAACTTAGCTGTGTGTGGCTTATCAGGGGGTACTTTCTCAATTCTGGTCATATTTTTAATATAAAAACATAATATTGCCGTATAGGTGAATACAAAACATTCAATTTATTTTGGCTTTTAAATATTTGTTGTATCCAGTTGTTTGTGTTCGCATAAAAATATGTTCAGAATTAAGAAGTGGAAATTCATATAATTATTCATTGTATTACTGTTGTGTTTGTATTATATAGGATAGATATTATATATTATTTCAACTGAAGTGACACGGAAAACCCTGAAATGGGTATAACTTTTTTCGGTTTTCTTTATAAACGAAAATTTTGATTTTACAAAACTGCACAAACGACTTACAATAGTTATGTTTGATGCACATTTTTGAAATTGGGGGGGGGGGGGCTGGATAAACGTTCGTATTACGGCAAGTAATATTGCTTGGACTTGGTCAATAAAAACTAATAATACCGAACAGCGAACATTATAATAATTTAAATTTTGTTAATGGACTGGCGTAAATGTGTATAATGTTCCATCGGTTTAAAATGTTTAAATATTTAATAGTTGAAAATAAATGAGAATTGAGTTCCTATATAAATGATATACCTTTAGGCGAAAACTAAAATGTGAGACTCTTCTGCGTATCGAGCACAACTGTTTTTCCGTGAATTGTTAATATAAACTTGTAATTTATAAATAATTATTATTGTTCTCTACTTGCAATCAGGTCCGTTATATACTTATATTCCGTTATATAAATAACTAAACAATGGGCCCTAGTTATTTTCTGTTGTAACCGCGGTCAACGGCTTTTTAACTTTTGGTGTTGTTAAATTAAAAAAAAACACTTCGAAGACGTATATATTATACGAGCAAAACCTCGAACGGGAAATATTATATTAATTTTCTTAGGAAGAAGAAAACATGCCAACACAAATCGTGAATTCGAGCGTCGCCGCTTATTCATTATTATTGCGTATTATCAATAACTCGACACAATATAAGCTCAAATGTTGAGGGTTTAAAGGTCTGTGACGGCGCGAATCGAATTATTGCGGATCGTTCGACATCTGTTCGGAATTATCGAACATTACGACGTATATAGGTACCTACGTATTATAATATCAGATTTTTTCTTCTTTCCGTTGCAGCATTCGTATGTGCGCGTAATGTGATCACGGGGTTTCGAGTCGTTTTAAATATTGCGCACGATAATAATATTATATTATTATTATATCATGTTAGTATATTTTGACGATATAATAGGTGTCGCGAATACAATAACGACATAATATCATAATATCATACGTTATACTACCTATATAGGTATTATAATATAGGCGCACATGCACGCGGTGTGCATAGGTAGAGTTTATAATATAATAATATACGATAATAATAATATAATAGTAATGCGGTGCGAATGAAACTGTTGGGCCGAGACAACGAGACGTTATTATACACACGACAGTGGTTTCAATTAAACGTACGATTATATTTAGACATAATAATATACACCCGTATGCGTATAAATTAGTGCGAATGATGAATCGCAATGCAATTTCATTCTAAATGAATAATGACATAATATATGGTATATTATATGATGCCACCGATGGTATATATCGTTTATAATACCTGCCAGCCGTATTTACACACGCGGCATATTATATTGTATTGTATTATCATAGTCTTGTTCCGACTCGAAACAATCGCGGGTTTATGCCGAACTCGAGACAATAACATATACACATACGGTTGTTTTGTACGAAATCGTAATCGTTTAAGAGAAGTTTCGGGGTAACGAAAAAATAAAATAATAATATTCGTATCTCATATGTCGAACAAAAACGAATTATATGATATCAGCATGGTTTTTTTTTTTTTTTTAATTTTAATATTCACTACTCACCTAACCTTGTCAATGCGCGTATGAGATTGCCCGTCGCCCGAACCTAAAGTTGTAATGCGCGATTGCTAGCTGAATCGCATTGCGAGCGGTGTAAATAATTATCAATGATATACTATGTCACTATGATATAATTTGTCCCCGTACGTGCAAAACACACAAAGTACAAAAACATGATTTTTAGAATAAGCTTTTGATATTTTTTTAAACCGGATGTTCGCCAAATGTTACTAAAATAATTTTTTTGCATATTTTAATTGATTTTTTCCTAGCAAAATAATGTTTTAATGATGAGTGTAGATTATATATTTATATTATGACTGTAAAATTTATAATGCTCATTATATCTACATAATACAAATTACTAAATGGACTTTTAATTTTGCATAGTTTACTTATGGACTTGGTGAGTTTTTCAGGAATGTAATTGATGACTTGGTATAGTCTAAATTAATCAAAATCAATTATTTTTCAAACAAAGTTAGTATTATTATAATTATTTTACTATAAACAAAAACAATATTCATTTTTTTAACAAAAATCGTATTTATTTTTTATCATAATATTATTATTTTAAAATGCATTAAATAATAATGTTTACGATTTAAATAACTTAATTTCAAAATTAAATTAACGATTAACCGAATATTTAAAAAAAAAATTATTAAAATTATATTTTTATAGTACAACAATTCTGTCCGCACAGATTGTAAGTAGAAAAAGGTATATATGAATAATGAAGATGATAATTGACAATGGACGTGTCACAATGATCGCAATAATTTTTTGCATTCGAGGAAATGTTATACAATACTGTTATAATATGATTGCGTACATGCTATTTATTTAATCCTCAGGACGGATCTAATAAATAACATAATCGAACGCAAAAACCGTAACGTCCGTAACACTATATATATATTACATAGTATTGGTATATATATACCAATTTCTAGGTATTCTAAGTATCTAAGTATTATTTATATAGGGTATAATTCTGCAAACGATCTGCAAACAGTTGGTACAGGCGCACACAATAAATATTTTGTGACATTTCTACGGTCACGTGATGCGATTAAAGTAGGTACCTATATATTATTATTTTTTTATCTAATCCGGGCACATCCGCTTTATTGTGTTATCTGTCGTTTCACTTTTAATATATTATACTATAATAATATGATGTATATTATGTCTATGTACAATACCTGCGAATGGACAAATATATAGCGTTTTAAAATGTCTAAATGTGAAAATAAAAAACTGGATAAGTCGTTTCAGACGAGTAGCTGAAAAAAATTGTTTTATTGTACCTACATTATTATTTTATCATCATCTGGTTCCAATAAGTTCAATATATTATTTTTTCATTTCTGTATTCCGATTTCACTATTTGCACTGCATGTTTGATTAAAACCAACAAATAAGGTCAATAAAAACGTTCGAGTTAAAAATTAAAATAAATTGTTTTATTTGTTGATCATTCTTAATTATTTGATAGTATTTATCTTGGCGCGTTTGTCGACATAATTTTGCCTATATTATGTATAATAATTGAAAAGCAGTTTTTGTAGACATGTAATAATAATATTATGTTTGAACTCCAAAAACATTGTTTCTTATGCGGCAACGAAATAATCACAACGAAACATGTGCACTTGAATAAATATAGTAATAAATTCGATAATCTACAGCAAACATGATATTAAAAATTAAAATAAGAAACTTTTTAACTTTCAGTATAAATTAAACATGTTGATTCTTATCACAGTTAATATTTTTGCTGAGTATAAATTACAAGCCTTTTTCCATTTTAAATTGAAAAGAAATTAAGTAAATGTTAATAATAATTATTAACTAAAATATTTTTATCAACATTGGCTCATTGGCATTTCCGAGGAAAACAAATTGTATGTGTTCATGTGGTTATATTACAACAGTGAGGTGGCGAGAACGAGAAGATAACTATAACAAGTATTTTTATTTATATTTTCATATTTCATTATTAAAAAAACGTTGCATTAAAAGTCTCGCCAAAGAAATTTTGCTGTCTTGCTTGTAGTCTGACTTTTAATATTATGAAAAAACTTAAATGCTACATTAGTTTCATCAGAAGGTATCTACTTTATGTCTTTATGTTTATAATATTATGAGCACGAACAACGTCGCTGCTCGGGTTATTCCCATCAGTGTTTTCAATATAATTGCAGTTCTAGGAAGTTCTTAATTGTTTTGATTTATCTAGGAAATGCATAAATTATAAGTCATAAAAATCAAAGTGACTTTAATATTCTATCAAAATTAACCGCAGCCTATTTTATGTCAGATGGTCATTCACATTAAGTAAGTTGAGCAGATTAGACTACGCCGTTGTCGATCGATAGCGTATGTTTAATTATAAACGAAAATTCACTAGGAAACGCTAAAATTAAACAAATTGTTTTTAATGGGATTATTCGAACGCCAGTTTTAAAACTCCACGATTGTTTTATGCCCTCCGTGATTTTGTTCACACTTTAACAAACAAAATCCTTGAACTGTTTTAAAACGTTGAAACTTTTTTAAAAAAATACAATGAATTTTTTATTTTTAAGCTTAATATTTACATTCATGATTGCGACAAATGCGACATATTAATTAATAATTATCGTAGAAACAATGATATCGTATCGATTTTTAAGAAGAACATAATGTATTAAATAATGTAAATTGTTTTTATTTTTAATAATTTAATAATGAAAAAAATGTTTAAATCATAATTTTACTAATATTAATAATATAAATAACATAATATTATTGACATTATGAATATGATAATTGATAATTAAATATTAAATTCTCGTCAAGCTCGTTCACGCACACGTGAATTACACAGATAGAGTATAATCAGCTAATTCTATAGTTCTATGTTCTTTAGTTAGTACTTAGTACCTCAATTACCTGCCTGGTTGCTTATATATTATATAGTAATAACTAATAAATGACGTATATGCGTATATCATATCATGCAAATATAATAATATCTCTTTTGTGTACAACAATATGACACTATTGTTACCGAAAAACTGACCTATACATTGCGGTATTGTTAACAAATTCACAATACTTATAATCATTTCCGGTGGATAGATGGATTCGGTAACTTATCATTGTAAGAATTATGTATAATTAAATGAAAATAGCGTGGTGAACTTGAACTTATTGTTCAAAGGCCATAGTCTAATATTCCATCAGCCCTACCAACCACTTACCCATCTACCCGGCGCCATAAACCTAATAGTCGTTAACAAAATATTTATCGTAGTAAATATTAATATATTAATTAATATTAAATTGTGATCCGTTGGTCATAACTCATAACCTACTCATTATCCACTCGCCGATTCTAAAAAAACTCAGAGGCCTTTCAATTATCATTTCGTCATGCTAAACAGTTTTGACGCACGTATTTATCAGTTCACACGACCATTAGTAGACGCATTTTATTTAATTGAAAAAAATAGTTTCGTACAGGTTTTTTGCGGTACAAAACGTAGGTGAAATAATACTGTAACGGATTCGAACGAAATTGTTACATTTTACATTGTCATATTTGGCGTACCTGTACTTAAAAATCAGCGACGACAATTTTGGGTCCATTCTATAAATTCTGAACGTCAATCACATGGCCATTATATTCAATTGTATACGCGACTTCGAAAAGATAATGTTAAATTTTTTAATTATTTTCGTACGTCGATAAACACATTAATTGATGAGTTGTTATCCTACATAGAAAATTATACATTTTACCAATTGGCGGCTATATTTTAAAAGGTAACACAAAAATGTTTTGTGCTTTTAATAAACTATTACTGGTTAAAATAATGGTTTAACGAAGCGATTCTTCGATATTATGACGACGACGACGACGACGCGATAATAATAACATAAATAATCATCGTTCTCCGTTGTATAGGCCAAACGTTGATAAATATACGATATACGACGGAACTAAAGTTAATTTTACTCCGGCGGTCGGATAAAACCCCTCGGCATAACCGGCGCCCTCGTGTACCGTGTGCACGGTCGTGTTTACGGACATTTGTCGCGGGGCATGCGGCTGATAAAAAGTGCTAGCAAAAATAGTGCGATGTACTTCTGTGTATTTTTTTCGTTTGAAAAATACCAACGACGATTACCACTATTGTTATCGCCGTTTTTTTATCGAACACAACAATAGTTGTATCGACATTTTTTTGTGTCGAAAAACAAAAATACGATATTGTCGTATTGTTTTATATAGAGCCGCCGCCGCCGCCGCCGTAAGCGCCGAAAAGGATATGATTTCACATGATACTATTCTCGACAAACGCCGTAATCAAATAACCGCGATCATCGATCGACAGTCGTTGTTTTTTTCGTCTCCAAGTTATTTCGGGACTGAAAAAACGACGTCTGCCCGCACTCGCGTGCAAGCGCATATCCGGCCTTACCCCGAGAGCGTTCGCGACCATCGCGTACGGGCACGACGCCACTTGCGACCCGCGATAACAACGCGCTGCCGGCGTACCCGACACCGTAAAAATGTACAAAAACCACAGGGCACGACAACGCGTCGCGTCATTATACGGTATGCGCTCGAAAGAAAAATAAAATATTTATAAAAAAGGGAATAATTATCGGGACGGCGAGCGCGAGACGGAGGAAAAAGGAGAAGTCGGAGAATCGCGTGTTTTCACGCGGCGGCGGCGGCGGTGACGGCGTGGCGGGAGGAAAAGGAAGAGAGAGAGAAGAGGAAGAGCAAAGAAAAGAAAAAATAATGATTGATTGTCATCGTGGCGCGGCAGTGGGAAGCGGCGGTGCTCCGTGATTGGCCGGCGTCCGGGCACCGCCCACAGCCGGCCGCCGCCGTCGACGGCACATGCGAAGCAAC